>NC_088934.1:30300000-30307500 GCF_038396675.1 Hydra vulgaris | reverse complement strand
GTTTTAAGTCTATCACAATCAAACCACTGACAAAGACAAGACTTGCATGTGACTGCCTCATTTGCAGAATTAGACAACTCTAACTGAATCAACCTCATTTGTTGCAAGCTGCCAGCCAACCCAGTACTTCCACAGGTCCATCCACACCAGCTGCATCTGCCATAAAACAGTGTGTAAAATTCCTCACAGATCTTTATCGTGGATACACACACAATTGTATACCTGGAACCAGACATGAAAATTTGCAAAATCTTGCTCAGTCTGATGCTCTTAGAGCCCAATAAATTGCTTTTTCATTAATCAAAAACACACCATCCTCTCCTGATGGAACAATCTGACTCAGTCAAGACCAAAGAGGAAAATGTCTGCCTGTGCAACAAGGTGAAAAATTGGCATTTTTTTTGAAAGAAAATAAGTATATAGCTATAGGCAAAGTATTACCACTGTATTTTCCTTTATTTAGTTTTATCTCTGCACCAGCCACTTCCAGAAACCTTGACTACAGTTGGTCTTGTGCAAGTGTAATTGAGTACTGGTTTATTGAATTCAAAAATGAGACAGCTGGCCACTACACTGAATCAAGTTGGTGCAGTTGTGCTTGTAAAAGAGCCTTACCTTTGCCAAAAATTTGCTGACGTTTGCAAAAACCTTGATGATAATTTCACGCTTTTCCTCAATAACATCCTTTGAAAAAGACGATACAGAAGCCGCAAGATAAGTTGTAAAGATTGTTTCAGAATGGAAAGTTTCTGCCAACCACACTAAAACTTGGCCTGGATGGAGGAGATTTTTTGAAAATAAGTGTGTGCATCATTGATCCCAACAAAAAAACAGAGAGGACTGTTTCCAGAGACACTGGAGTTAAGTGTTTACTCTTGGTTACAATTATTGTTAAATATCATTAAAGATGTTGCAGAAACTTCCTTCAATGTCAGTAAACTGTTTGATCTCATTCAAACAAATAAGCTCTGTTTCATTATCAGCACTGATCTTAAATTTGCCAATATCATATGTGGCGTTCAAGCAAAGCAGCAAGCATCCTTGCTACTAGTGTGAAGCTGAATCAGGCAAACTCATTGACATTGGAACCTTGAGAAGCATTGGAACTCTTAAAAAGGACTATCAGGCATTTATTTGGATTGGAGCAAAGGTAATTTTACCAGAAATGACTGTTACAAATTGCTGAAAAATATAGACAAACTCCAGAGTCTCGCTGAAGCTCATTGTGCATTCCAGGCTTTCAGTTTCATAGAAACATTTCAAAAGTTCAATTAAATGGGATCTGCTTTGGAAACTTCCTTAATCCCAGCTACAAAGAAAAAATTGATCAGTTCAAAGAGTCATTCATAAAACTGCAAATTTCAATAATGCCCAAAGTGCACACAATCTTTTTCCATGTAACACATTTCATTAGCATTCATGGACAAAATCTTAGAGTTTTCAGTGAACAGGCGACAAAGAATTTACATGGCAATTTCAAGGTGTACTGGGAAAAATAAAAGAGACAACTAAGCCACCCTGAATATGGTCATAAATTGTTCAAGTGTATTCTTGACTACAATTGCAAGCACTTGTAATGAAGGTCAAAAAGTCATGTCCTGCTCAATAACCACAAAGCCATCAAGAAGTCATTAAAATGCCAAAAGAAAAATATTTAAAAGAAAGAAGTATTATGTAGAAAAGCTTTGGAATATTTTGCACATCATTCTGTCTCTAAGTGATATTTTTAATTTACCTTTTGTTTGTTTCTTTTGTAATTTATTTTGATGGAATTATTAAAATCCCTTTAGAAAATTGAATTATAGAAAAAACATGTAATTTTTTCGAGATTTTTGTGAATTAGGTATACTTGAGAGAGATTTGTAAAATGTAAAATACATTTGTAAAATGTTTAAAAAAGCAGTTATTTTATTCATCAAATTCAAAGTGGTATATACTTTGTACCCAACCCAAGGGTATATACTTTGTGCCCTCAAAAGGGCAACAACAGATTATTTTGGTCATGTTACATATGATTTTTACAGGGTGTGAGTCGATAACAACACTGCCTTTTTTTTTACATTTTTTTACTTTTTTTTGTATAATCAAGGGAAATATTTTCAAGAAGTAAATAAAATATAAATTCAATAATGTATCTGTTATAAACATAAAATTTTACTTTTATATCCAATCAAGTTTGATTATATTTGCTTGAAAAAAAAAGAGACAAACAAAAAAATACTATAAAAAATACTTTATTTATTGTTTATTAACTTGTAATTATCTGTAAACAAACCTGTAAATAAAGTAAACAAAACACTTTTTTAAAAGATGTTTTGCAAATAATTAAGAAATCAAATCCTGGTGTTTTTTTTTGCCGATTACCAGATTTTTTCAAAATCCTCATGTTAATTTTTTCAAAATCACATTTCGACAAGTTAAAAACACTTTATTTTGAATAAAACCTTTTATATTAATGATGAAAGTTTTTGTTAAATAATAATTGGTTGTATTTAATCAGGACAATAGAATAACTAATGTGGCTAAGGACATTATTTAGCTGTAATAAGGTCACATTATAAGCTGTGATAAGTAAACATATCAACTTTGACAATTTTTAGTTTTTCATGGCAAGTAAATGGTTAAACGTATTATAGTGTTTGGTAAAATTTAGGAAACAAGTATAAGAAATACAAAAAAAATGCAAAGTTGGTTGCCACAACATTTAGGATTGATACATCATTGAGATTTATTATTGTCCAAAAAGTTATCATATTTTTTGAAACAACTCTGGCTTTTAAACCTAATTTCGCTCATACTAAAAAATTTTTTTAACTGCCATTCAGTGATTTCCAAATAGTTAACAATTTTTAGATTGAAGAGACTTAATTGCTGAACAACATAATATAGCAATTTAGCTTATTCAAAATTTTTCACCATCTTTCACAATTTTTGGTATAGTTAACTGCAATTTGTTTAATAATTTATTGTATATATTTGAGTTGCTACTTAAACAAATATAAGGGCCTTTGTTTATATATGTATTGTTTTTTTCTAACTATTTCAACTCCATTTAAAATAGTTTGAGAAAATTTAGAATTAGTTTCAAATTATATTTAAATCACTGCAATGTTTAATTTAACAATAGAGATATAAAAAGTAATTGGCGTTGAAACAATTAAATCTTAAAAATATGTTCTTAACTTTTTCTTTTACTCATTGTATTTTGGCTTTATTTGGTTCCAACTTTTTCTTTTAAGTAAAAACTAAAAGAAACATATATTTTCCTGGATTAATAGAGAAGCTAAAGCATACATAAAATTCTTTTTTGGTAATGGTTGAACTAATAGGTAGACATGCTAAAATTTTGCAAAAGTACAGAAAGTGAATCAAATTATAATTGTTGTTACATAATTACATTGGTTAACACAGTAGTGGTGCATAGTTTTGTGATTTTGTGAATTAGTGTTCTCTTTGTAACCAAGTATGTTTTGAGTTTTATCCTTGCCATGTTTCTGGCAGTACTTGTTTATCGTTCCTGAAGAGTTGGTTTGAAAGTTGTAACAATAATTAAGAAAAAATAAAAAATTTAGTGAAAAAAAGTTGTGAGAAAAAAACGTTAATAAGGTAGTAGATTTGTGATAAGGCTTGTGGTAAAACTCACAATCAGGTTTGAGGTTTAAATCCACCCTTATAACTCTAAAAGTTAAATCAAGTTTTTTCTCTGCGCAGTGTCCATGTTAAACAAAGCTAGGATTAAACATGTAGAACTGTCAAAATTAAATGGTTGAAAATGGAAAACAACATGAAATGTTGTCTTGTATTCAACGAAAACATCAAATTTCGACCTTATAGCATTTTTCCACCTGTTCACGCCATAAATTAAATATTGTTTTATCTAATGTTGAGAAATCTTTTGTTGGTTTGAAGTTTTTTTGGTTTTATTCAAAATTTCTGCATCTTTTTTAAAAGCACCATCAGAAGGAAAATTTAACTCTAAAGTCAATCTTAAATATGGAGAAAACACGCAATGTAAAACCATTTTATTAAGTAGAAGAAATGTATGAAGCTTTGCATAAAATCATTAACAGTAACTCTTTTCTTGTGAATGTTGAAATGAAGCTGAAACTCTTGAAAAATAACTAAAAAGTTTCTCTTTTTTAGCCAAGAAACACTCATTCCTTAAGACTGCATAAAAAAGGTTACTTTTCACAAAGCATGGAAAGTTCCTGAAAAGTCAGTAGGTATATCTTATATGTTATAAGTATGTATATATACAGATAAGTATGAATACACCGATAAATCACAGTATATGTTAGTATTGATAATGCTCACAATAATTTATTTTCACAGAAACCTTTTATTGAAATGATAATAAAAGAAAATATTAAATTTAAATTAGTAAAATGCAATCAATAAAATAATAGAGGAAAATGTTAACAAAAGCCAAAACTCTTTATTTTTTTATAGTGTAAAATATAATTAAAATATATTATAAGTAAAATATTGCCCTCATTAATTTATCATTAATAATTTATGTTAAAGTAGCTGAATGTTTGAATTCAAATAACTATGACTAAGCTACTAGTTATCTTTAATGATTTATATTTCTGTTTAAATTAATTGTTTGTACTTGTAAAAAGTACTTGTTATTATAGCTATTATTTTAATATAAAAAAGCAAAAATAACGAATCATAATTTATTGCAGTTTTTAATTTAATTTTGCTTTGTTTTTTATTTTGTTTTATGCAAATTTTTTCTCAACAATCAACCATTTTGGTTGAAAAACAATGAAGAAATGAACAAATATTTACAAGAAATCAGAAAAGACTGCTAATTTATTTTATCATTAAAATAAATCATTATTTATTTAAGTGTTTAATGATATTATTGATGAAGATAATGATATCATCATTATTATCAAAGTCATATATCATATCATCATAATCATCATCATGATCATCATCATTGAATATTGTAGTATTATTTTTCTAGAAACTAACATGTACTGCAAACCTCAACTGAATGTAGCATATACTGGAGTAATAAATGGGTAGGTATTTTAATATAGGTCTCATAAGTAATATGAAAGTGGCAACTATTATTTCGTTGAATAAAATTTATTTTAATCATAGAAATAAATAAGATGAATAAGTTAAAAATAGAGTTATAAAATTAGGTGGAACTTGTAAATATTGAATGGTAGTATTTCTAGTTGTAATATTAAGATAAAAAACACTATGGGGCTTAATAATCTGTTACAGTTATATTCAGGTTATCAACCTGAGTTTTTTTTTATTTATTTCTCAGAGCTATAACTCTATAATCCCATAAATAATAAATAACCTTGTTAAGAAGCATTACACTATATGAAATTTTTTTTTGATATTAAAGTTGTCTTTTGATATATTTTATGGAATGTTTGTTCTTAAAAAATATTAAGAAAACCCATAAATGTGAAATAAGAGTAAACTGATTTTTAAAAGAAATTTTTCATAACTTTACAAACTGAACTCAAGAAAAATGATAATTTGATATTTTTAAATAAGTTAAACTTTTAATTATAGTTTTATTTTATTACGATCATTTTTCTTTATTTTATTAATTTATAATTTTAAATTTATAATTTTTTTTTCATCTTTTGGCAAAAGTGCTCATTAATTGTTTATTACTGGTAGAATATGTATTTTAGAATAAGTTACAATTTAGGCTCCTATATATTTAATTTTTTTCTTCAAACTTATCACAACAAGGCTGCAAGCTATTAATTAAATTAAAAGTTATCAGAAAACAAAGAAGTAAGTTAAGAGCAAAAAAAAACAGTTGACAATAGACTCTAAAAAACATTAATATGTGAGAGATTTCCAAAGCACTGATGCTTGAGGTAAAATGAAAGTTTTTTGAGCACAGAGGAATAGTTACAGTAAAAAAATTTGATTTAGTGGCATGAGGAATCAACAAGGTTGAGTTTTAGATAATGAAGCAAGTGATGATAGCTTGCTTGAGCAGCATACATCTTATTATTCGTAGAAAAGCCTTTGCAACCTTTGAATGATTGAAAGCTCAAGCTTAGTATCTAGAGTCCAAAAGTATTTACTACTAATTATTTAATTATACTAATTATATAATTATAAAAAGTATCTACTGATTATTTAGACTTTATCTAAAAGTGAGGGAGTTTTAGAATTTTATACTAGGACAAATAATTGATTAAATTAAGAGAGGCAATTTTAACAGATGCTAACTGTGCAACTGAATGAAGTGTGTTGATGACTTAATTTATGATAACTTCATTTTTTGATGTCTATATTCTTGCAAGTAACTCTCACAATTAATTAATAGCTTTTTTGATCTACTACCTATTAAAAAAATTTACACTTTTGCTTAAATAATATGTGACTGTAATAATTATTACTTAAATAAATGCCATAAAAAAACCTGTTTCAGCACCGTATTTTTAGTATGGCTATCATTTAATTCTATATTTGGTATGCATCAGGTTTACTTTTTGGGCAGTCATGCTTGTTTATGTCATAAAAATGCTGATTTGAATAGCAAAAACAAAGGAATAGAAACAAAAGTTTAATAGATAAGTTAAGATTTAATAAAAAAGTTTTTAATAGACTGTTTATTTTAATTATAAATGGACTATATAAAAAAATTATAATTAGTATTTTTAAATGCTCAGCTTCTCTATTATATAAAAGCGACACAAGTTAATCAGCATAGTAAGTGATAAAAAATATCGGAAAAGTGAGTGGATATTTGAATATCTGCATGAGAGATTGCAAAATGCAAATAAAATTTAGCCTTAATGTCTGCAAGTTCAAGTATAAGTCCTCGCTTGTATAAATGCTATCTCATTCAGTAAAATGATCATTAAAGTATAGTATAAATAGATGGATAAAGAAAAAGGTCTTTTTAATTTTTTCATAATTAGAATAAAATTGAAAGATTAAAAGTCAATAAAGAACAGTGAAAATAATGCTGGACAGAAGTAGTGCCAAGTGAAAGCAATTTAAAAACATTTCAGAAGATTTAAACCTGATGGATGACAAACTGGAAAATTGATGTGCATGACATTAAAATAAAGTAAACCAATAAGGGGATAAAAGCCATGAAGAATCTAATATCTAAGATTGAGATCTATGGTATCAGTTTTTTTTTAAACTACCATTATAAGTTTGGGGGTATTTAAGTGATTTTAAATATAAACTTAAATAATAATCTAAACAGAATATAGTAAACAATTTAATTATCTAACTTCTGTTAATACAACTAAATTCATAATAAAGGGTTAGTGTAGCATAAACAACCCACAATGTATACATCAAATTTAATCAAATTTGAAACTATAAAAGGAATAAGTACTCCGTCGATAGATAGTTCTGTTTAAACTGTAGCTTAAAAACTTTGATATTAATATCAATTTATAATTTTAGCAATTTTTAAATTTCATAATTTTTTATTGGACACCAATCAGTCAAATCTATACTTGACTAGAAATTAATTATGACATA
>NC_088934.1:30215000-30287500 GCF_038396675.1 Hydra vulgaris | reverse complement strand
CTTGTTATTAGTACCTTTTCTTACCAACTTAAATAACAGTACTTTGTATGATATAATGATAAATAGCTAATAGCTGTTTGCTTCAATTAAATATTTTGGCTATCAATGTTTTATATGTATTTCATATATTATAACATATCTTATGACAATTAGAAACAAAGCAAACAACAGAATAAATTAATCCAATATGCTACTATGTAATAATGTAATTTGAATCCTAAAGAGATCTCAAATTATGTTCGAATTACAAGAGTTTCCAACTTTTAAGAGTTCAATCCTAAATATTAAAACATGATGGTATCAGTGAATTTGTTTAAGTTATATAATCTTCCAATCTATAGGAGTTTGAGTTGCAAGAGGTCAACTGTATTTATAAGTAGAAAATGCTTAAGCAAAATAAGAATATGACTTTAAAATTATTCAAGATTTGCTTTTTGAATAATTTCTTTGGGTTATATTAAATAATCCCAGAGTGAATAGGTTTTGCTTTACACATTGTTTTAACTATATGCATCACTGTATTTGTCTTTAGACTCAGATGAATGCACACAACTTTGTAACTGGACAGAGGATGTTAGCATTAACAACAATGGAAACTACATTTGTACATGTAGTTTGGGTTGGTATTTGGGTATAAGCAATTATAGTTGTATTGGTTAGTTTTTATTAACACTTTTTCAAAATTTTGTTTAGTAATAAAATTTTTAAATTTGTAATTTTTTAAGATAAATTGTGCTATATCTATCTTAAGATATAAATGAATGCAATAGTTCAAATAAGCCTTGCAATTGGACAAACAGTGTTTGTAAAAATACTGCAGGAAGCTTCATTTGTTCATGTGCATCTGGCTGGACTTTGAATGAGAATAATGATAGCTGTGTTGGTAAGTTTTTATTATATTGTTTTAATGATAAATTTTTGTTAGCATAATTTTATTTTGGTAAGTCACACTGTTATTATTTTAAGACATAAATGAATGCAATAGTTCAAATAAGCCTTGCAATTGGACAAACAGTGTTTGTAGAAATACTGCAGGAAGCTTCATTTGTTCATGTGTATCTGGCTGGAGTTTAGATGAGAATAATGGTAGCTGTGTTGGTAAGTTTTTACAGTGTTGTTTTTATAATTAAATTTTCAATGTTTAGTTTTATCTTAGTAAATCACTCTATATTTATCTTGAGACATAAATGAATGCAATAGTTTAAATATACCTTGCAATTGGACAAACAGTATTTGTAAAAATACTGCAGGAAGCTTCATTTGTTCATGTGCATCTGGCTGGAGTTTGAATGAGAATAATGATAGCTGTGTTGGTAAGTTTTTATTATATTGTTTTAATAATAAATTTTTGTTAGTGTAATTTTATTTTGGTAAGTCACACTATTATTATTTTAAGACATAAATGAATGCAATAGTTCCATTAAGCCTTGCAATTGGACAAACAGTATTTGTAAAAATACTGCAGGAAGCTTTATTTGTTCATGTGCATCTGGCTGGAATTTGAATGAGAATAATGATAGCTGTGTTGGTAAGTTTTTATTATATTGTTTTAATAATAAATTTTTGTTAGCATAACTTTATTTTGGTAAGTCACACTGTTATTATTTTAAGACATAAATGAATGCAATAGTTCCATTAAGCCTTGCAATTGGACAAACAGTATTTGTAAAAATACTGCAGGAAGCTTCATTTGTTCATGTGTATCTGGCTGGAGTTTAGATGAGAATAATGGTGGCTGTGTTGGTATGTTTTTATTGCATTAATTAATTTTTGCATGTGTAATTTTATCTTGGTAAGTCACACTATTATTATTTTAAGACATAAATGAATGTGATAGTTCAGTTAAGCCTTGCAATTGGACAGATTGTGTTTGTAAAAATACTGTGGGAAGCTACATTTGTTCATGTGCATCTAACATGAGTTTAGATAAGAATAATGATGGCTTTGTTGGTAAGTTTCTATTGCATTATTTTAATAATAAAGTTTTTAACATTGATTTTTCTATGTTGGTGATTTATACTTACTAATTATATTACACAAAGTTGGATAAAAGTTACAGTGTACACGAGTATTACTTTTATATGGCAATAATAATACAACTAGAAAATTGTATGTTCAGAAACTTAAATCAAACACAACTTGTTATATAGTGTAATATTTTTACAATTATTCTTATAAAAATACTGATACTGATTGAAAACTAAAAGTATAGGTTTTAAAAAAAATATTATATAACTGATGAATATTTGATGCCCATATCTTTGATAATGTTAAACTAAAGCATTGCACCTCTAAAAGCTTTCTATGTCTATTCTATCTCTAAAAAACAACTGTTATTGCTGGTAGTTGAATCCAAGTATTGACCTTATAATTTATGTAGAAGGACAGTGTTTTTAATTAAATAAAAATCTAGTATGTGCGAGGCTGAAAATATCTAGGAAATTTTCCTAATGAAAGTATTTGCCTTTTAACAGAACTCAGTGTGGTTAAGGGGCGAGGAACCAGTTTTCCTGATAATCAAAATCGATTAGAACTCACATAGAAAAGCATATGATAACTCATGTAACAAATCATTGGTATGAATTCTAAAATGTTGTATGTCCATTTTAGACAGTTATGATAAAAAGGATTTTAAAGCCTGATTTCGGACACTTAATATTTAAGAATTAACCCATTGGTATTATGTCAACATTATGATGTCATCTTATGTTAACATTATGTCATATTTAGCAAATATATTTTTAACATGTTTGAAAAAAGGATAGATGTACTTGAATTTTTTTTATTTTGTGAGAACCTCATTTGAGATGAATGAAATCACAAAATTGACAGCAAATGGAAGTTATTTTGTATTAAGAAAATATAGTTGATCGTATTTTATATATACTTTATACTGTATATGTTGCTTTTCTGAATTCTAAACCACTTAGAGTTTTTGTTTTCTTTTAATGCCACAAATCACTTGACTGATATTTTCCATTTTTCTCCCCATATATTATCTATTGTTTATTTTAATGCGATTTATTCTACACACAATATATTACAGTTCTTGCTGCAAGAAGTAAACATTGGTTTCTAATTGTTGATTTCTGTAAGAAATGAAGATTTAAATCTTGTTATTTTGAAAGAAAAGTCCAGCTTTCTTTCAAAATAAGCTTTGGTACATAAACAAATTTAGTTATCATCTAGACAGATTTAAAAAAGCTTTTGTTTTGTTGGCTAAATATTTTTTGTACTCCTAAATGTTTTAAATGAATTACAAATGCACCAACTATTAATTCATTTGTATTTGAAAAATATACAAAACACAAAAAAGTGAGACAGGTACTTAATTACCCTTATGTAACACCAACAGTAAAAAGCTTCAATAAAAGCAAATGTCAAGAAAACAAGTTAATAAACTGCACAACAACATTTTAAATCAAACTTTTTAAAATCCAATTTAAATGCAGATAATGAAGGCAAATTCAATATGTGGTCAGGAAGTAAGTTCCATACTTTAATAGTCTTTCACTGTTAAAAAGTCTTATTGCATAATTAGTGTATTTATTATGTGAAGTAAATTTTTGTAAACAACTTCTTGTAAAATATTTTAAGTTTTTTTGATGACAAGGTAATTGATTAGTTTTTAAGGCATCTTATTCAATTTGTCTATTGGTAAGTAATATTATTTTGTAAAATACAACTCATAGGCTCTTAACTTCATTAAATAAATTTATTGAAAAAACAAGTTCATAATAAAAATAAAACGATTGTTTTCTATTAATGAGTATAAGGTTACTTAATACAGCATTTGTGGGGAACCCAAAAACTGTAAAAAAGTACTCCATTGTGTTATAACCAATTCTAAAAATCATTTCTTTTAATATTTACAGTCAATTTTTAAAAGATTTATTTAAATATAATTGATTAAATATAATGAGATTCAATTTTGATACAAAACCATAAATTATTTCATGATGTTTATAGTTTGTATCAAGATTCCCCATGGGTAGGATACTATAATACAAATTTTTAATTTTACTTTAAATAGTCATACAAGTTTAACCTGTTATAATTTGGTAAATATTACGACCTTATTTGCAGACCTTATTTGCAGGTCGTGCAAACACTGAAAGCAATAGCATATTCTTGGGATGTAGGTTCTTGCACTCCCATCACCCCCTAAAGAAAATTAGGTTTCGGATTAGGGATATGACCTTCAAACTTCTTAATCAGCTTTATCATTATTATCTAATAATGTTTAAATCAAAAACGCAGAAAGGGTCACTAACAGCACTACTACTAACACTATTAAGTAGCGTATATATAGAGATCGCTATAGCAATTTATAATGTAAGTTAAATCAAATTTCGCAGGTCATGCCTGTGCATGACAGCCAAGACCCGTAGGCACGCCTATGAGTGTAGACAACAGACAAACTTTTTATGCTTTACACTAAAGTTGAAATATGTTAGTGGTAAATTAAAAGTAGGTAAAAGTTTTGTGCAATGTTTGAGATATGAGAACAATGATCAGATAACTTTGTATTAGAAGTCATGGTGATTTAAAAATCCTGAATATAACAAACAATATAATAATTGCTGGAACTATAGTTGAGTTGGATTTTATTTGTGTTTGTTATTGCTGATTTTTAGCGAGCTTTAAAATCATAATGAGATTTGTTTGTACTACTTATTTTATATCTATACATTTTATTTCATTTGATTACTACATCATATGGTAGCTGAATTTCATCTAGACTGGCACACCAGGATTTTGCTTCGTTAACAAGCGCTGTTGAATTTAAAAGCCTTGTTTTGCTTTTATTTTTTTACCTTTTTTCTTTTCCTAATTTGCACAATAATGCCTGGGATTCTGTTGTAAGATTCTGTTTATTATTGAACCTTTAACTTCTTTATCTAGTTTCTAAAAAGCATCAGATGTGTTTATTACAACAACACTTTCCAGAACATTTTGAAACCTTCCAGATTATTCTGGAATACTATTAAACATTCTGAAACCTATCAATGCATTTAGACACATTACCAGATAATTTCAATTTTTGAAAGAACTTTCCAATACATACTTGAACCTTTCATAATATTTTCAAGACAAAAATATTCTGGAATGTTATGAAAGTTACTAGAATGTTCTAGAAGATTATTTAAGGTTCTAAAAGATTCTGAAAACTCTTGAACCTAACATAATGTTTTTAAAGGTTATGGAAGGATCTGAAAAGTTTAAGAAGGTTCCTATATAGTGTATATGCAAAGTTTTTCACACATTAGTTCGAATAAAATGGGTAATAAGTTAACTGCTCACAAATTTAGCAAAGCAAAAACAAAAAATACAATCACAGTTTTATACATTAAAACATGGAAATAAGACTTTTTGGTTATCCAATTAAGAAATTTTCTGAAGTACTCTCTCATCAAAAGTGCCTTTTGAGACTACTTCTTAATCCATTTATTCAACCAAAAATTGAAAAATTAAAAGATTTTTATAATTTTACAAAATTAGGTTAGGTGTCACGCATATAGTTGAAAACTAGTTATTTGAGTGACACCTAAATAAAATAAACAAACAAAAAATAAATAAATAAAAGCATGTGTAAATTAAAATAATTTAAAAATAATAATAATAACGATAAAGCTATAATAAATTAGATAATAAGACAAAAAAATATGAAAACACTCAATTAATAACAACAACAAACAATACTAAAAACAATTAGCAAAACAGCACAAATAAAAACAAACTTTACGCATACAAAAAGGCAAAACACAAAAACTACAAAATGAAAATGCTAACACAAAAACTTCTACATTAAATTTAAAAACTATATTAAAAATAATAACAATCTTCAGTTATTTTTGGCGAAAAAAAAAGTTGTACAAAAATTAGTAAAATAGAAAAACAGCAAGCAACAATAAAAATAATTAGCAACAACAGCGCAAATAATTACAAACTTTATGCAAATGAAAAGGCAAAACACAAAAACTTCTACAAAATAAAAAATTAAAAATAAAAAATTTTTTTTTGTTATTTTCGGCGAAAAAAAAGGTGTAGAAAAGTTGGTAGCGACTTGGTTCTAACCGATGTACAAATTTTCTTTTGTTAGTTTTTTTAAGTGTTAATTTTAAGCATTTACTTTTTAAGTGTTTCTTTGTTTATAATATGACTTGTTTTTTTTTATTCTTCATTTTCTTTTGATATTTTTGAATTCTTTATTTTAACAATTGACAATTAACTCTTCTTTTTTTTAAACAATTGACAATTAACTCGTTTTTGATTTTCTGTCTTTATTTCCTTTTTTCTCAATGGTTAAAAAAACACGACTGCCATCTGCAATGACCTTGCAAAGAGACACTACTTCATATTCAAGATCGTTCTCCTGGAGTCAGAAACATTCTTTTAATACTCTTAAATGGCTGAGGCAAAAGTCATCTAAGATAAGGTTCTACTAAAGACAATTCTACATCTAAAATAACCATCTACTAAACTTATGATAGTTTAAAATGCTCATGAAAAATTTATATTTTTATGCAATGAATTCACTATCCTGAAAAAAAATCCAGAAATAATTCTCCAAATCAAATAACACAAAACGAGAATAATTAAAGGAATAAATGGTACAGCTCTGTGACTTCTCTGATGCTGATGCCACTAAAACAATTCCAACTGATTGAAGTTGAACTTGTTTCAAACTTGCTTTTGCAATTATATTTAATGTTTTTTTGATTATCTAAGTATAACACCTGTATTAGTAATGTAAATGATGTAATATATATATATATATATATATATATATATATATATATATATATATATATATATATATATATATATATATATATATATATATATATATATATATATATATATATATATATATATATATATATGTATATATATATATATATATATATATATATATATATATATATATATATATATATATATATATATATATATATATGTATATATATATATATTTAAACAATTTTAAAATGTATCCTACAAATAGAGTGCTCAATGTTCTTAAAAAAACAGAGCAATTATAAATTAGTAGAAAATCACTTAACAAAAATTTATCTCATTTAACGCTGTGTTTCATCAATGAAGACTCATCAGAATTGAAAGATCAAATGAATAAAACTTCAATTTATACTAAAAATTAAATTACAGGAAGTCGCCAATGTCTGTAAATTTTCCCACATTTGTGGAATTTGCTGACACTATTATAAAATAAATTCTTTGGAAATGATTACTTTTGCTTTTTTAGAAAAATATTTTTTAAAAAAAGGGGATCTTAATGTAACTATTATTTGAGCTCATTTATTTTTGTAGTTTTTTAGAAGAAACTTATTTTCGTGCCTACATTTAGAATAATTACATTTAAAAATAGAATTTAGAATAACTACATTTAAAAATAAATCTTGATAACAGAATCGAATCAACTGCCCCTGCCCAAGCATATACCAAATGACCATAAACCAAATTTTCAAAACAAACTTCTATGTAGGTTATTGGTTCCCTCAAAAAGTGAGATAGAACATGTAAGCAAAATTAAATTGGACAAAATTAATAATATTCTTAGAAATAAATTAAATTTACTACAATGGAAAAATACCACTGATGTTATAAATTGGTTCTCCACAATCAAAAATAAAAATGACTGTGCACTTATTCAATTTGATATTAATGATTTTTACCCTTCAATAACTGCAGATATTTTCGATAAAACAATTGGATTTGCAAAAAGCCACACAGTTATTCCTGAAGAAACAATCCGTATAATAAAACATTGTAGAAAAACCTTACTTTATTTTAATAAGGAAACTTGGAAAAAGAAAAACATACATGACTGCTTTGATGTAACAATCGGCAGTTATGACGGAGCAGAGATTTGTGAATTTGTTGGACTATACATTTTAGATTTATTAAGTAAAATAATCAATAAAAATGATTTAGGTCTCAAATCATCCACCTCAAATTCTAAAAAAAATCCCGATTTCAATTAACAACAGGCTTAACCAAAACTCCTTTAATGAAAATGTATTCAATTCCTCTAAACGAATATTTAAAGATGCCCTTAAAAAAAGTGGTTTTGAAAATTTTGAACTAAAATTTGACCCTGAAAAAAAATATTTTAAAAAGCGAAAAAGAACAAGGAATGTAATTTGGTTTAACCCCCATCTAGCAAAAATGTTTCTACTGATTAGGAAAAGTGTTTTTAAAATTGGTTGACAAGCATTTACCGCCCTCTAATAAATTACATAAATTTTTTAATCAAAATACAATTAAAGTTAGCCACATTTGCACAAATAATATGGAAAGAATTATAAAAGGTCACAATAATGCTTTGTTAAACAAAAAAGGAATCCTAAATGAAAAAACTACAGAAATTTGTAACTGTAAACAAAAAAATAATTGTCCAATGAGTGGAAGTTGTTTATCAAAAAATGTGGTATATAAATGTGTTGTTTCCTCTAAATATGTACCTGATAAACAATATATTGGGATAACAGAGGGTGAATGGAAAAAGCGTTTTGCCAATCGTAAGCAATCTTTTAAAAATAAAAAGTATTCAACACCATGCTTTCAAAATATATATGGGAATTAAAAGATAAAATTATTGATGATTTTATACTGAATATTTTTTTTTTTTAATTTTATTTGTTATTCACCTCCTTAAGGCCGAGAAGGCCACTACAGATGAGGAGGCTACTTAATAGTGGTTATAACTCTCTCTCAACTCTATAACTCCGAAACACGAACCTTGATGAACAAGGCCGCTGCGCAGAGAAATAAGTTAAGCGCGGTACTACCAGAGACGTGGTGGGGATCGAACTTGGAACCTCTCGCTTATGAAGCGAGCGCTTTACCACTACTGCATGTTGGTCCATTAGTACATCTTTCACATCATTCACAATTGGTGAATTGATCCATCCTTAAAACAGCGTCTGCATATAACAATATTTCCAAAAAATGTATACTATGCCTACAAGAAAAATTTGAAATAATTACACATGCAAACCAAGAGTATTTATTAAACAAAAAATTGGAGTTAATTTCTAAATGTAGGCACGAAAATAAGTTTCTCCTAAAAAACTACAAAAATAAATGAGTTCAAATAATAGTTACATTAAGTTCGCTTTTTTTAAAAAAATATTTTTCTAAAAAAGCATAAGTAATCATTTCCAAAGAATTCTTTTTAAAATAGTGTCAGCAAATTCCACAAGTGTGTGAAAATTTACGTAGTTAAGACATTTGCGACTTCCTGTAAATTAGTTTTTGGTATAAATTGAAGTTTTATCAATTTGATCTTTCAATTCTGATAAGTCTTTATTGATGAAACACAGTATTAAATTAGATAAATCTTTGTTAAGTGATTTTCTACTTATATATATATATATATATATATATATATATATATATATATATATATATATATATATATATATATATATATATATATATATATATATATATATATATATATATATATATATATATATATATATATAAATAAATAAATATGCGATCCTGAATTGATATGTAAAAAAAATTTACTCATTAAAAGAAAGGAAAAGAATTTATTAAATGATAATCTTTCAAATAGTTATTTTATTAAAAATAAAAATAAATATTAGGTAAAAAGAACTTGTTGTATATAAATAATGTTGTTACATTATTTCATCTCTCTCGACTTATTTTTAACATAATTTCTCATTTTATAATAACCTTAGAGTCTAATCAAATGAGATCTATTTACTAAAAGATCAAAAATGAAATGAATCATGCAGGATGATCATAAATGCAACAAATTATGTAGGAGTTTATTAAAATGAATCATGCAGAAGGAAAATAAGAAATAAATCATGCTCAATGATTGTAAATAAAAGTCCATGGAATTGCTTTTATGTCTTTATAATTATAATCCATAAGTTTTTTAGGTTTTTATTCTTGCATTGTTTTTTTTTCTTTTAAAAACATCATATAGCTGTAACAAAACTTGATTTAAAGTGCGAAAGTCTGGCTGTATAAGTTATTTGACACTGATGCAATAGTTAGAGCCCAAGTATTCCCTGTAATAATTTTGTAGATTTAAACTTTTAAAGTTAAGAGAATAAAGTAGTAATATAAAAGCATATAAAGTTAAGAGAATAAAATAGTAAATATAAAAAAACAGAAATTTCTTAGTGTCTACCAAGTGTTCAGGTTACTTTTTAATTTGTAACAGTTAAAAATAGTAAATTTTTGATTTAAAATTTTTTTTAAGTTAAAAAAAAAATTATTTGAAAACTACTTTTTTGTTTTGATATTTAATATTTTATGTAGGAAATTCAACCATGTGGAGTGAATGTAGTGAAACATGTGGGTTTGGTTATAAATACAGTTATTTAAAACCTTTATTATCTTCTCACCAAAATGAATCTCAGCTTGTTGAAAAATGCATAAATCAAATATGTCCAGGTTTTTTTTTAAATATTTACCAATTTAGAATATATATATATATATATATATATATATATATATATATATATATATATATATATATATATATATATATATATATATATATATATGTATATATATATATATATATATATATATATATATATATATATATGCTTATCCCTTAAACATACCTAATAAGTTCAAATATGATTTGAATTGTAATTAAAAATGATTTTATAATCAAATTTTATTATTTATTCAGTGGATGGAAAATGGAGTACATGGATTAAGTTTGAATCTTGTTCAAATCAATGTGGCATCTGCTTTACAAAGCGAAAAAGAATTTGTAGTAATCCAGAACCTGCCGAAGGCGGATACGATTGTTTGGGCCTTAATCTTGATATTCAATATATAGACAATGACATGTTATGTCCAGGTAACATCCATAGTTTGTTGCTTTAATATTAAATAAATATAATCATTATTTGTTCATATTGATATGTTTTTTTATTCCATCAATAAAAATTTTTAATTTTAATTTGAAATAAATTTTTTTTCTCTAAATAACTAGTTCATGGGGGGTGGACGCAATGGTCATTGTGGTCTTTATGCAGTCAACCATGTCATGGTGTACAAACAAGACATCGTAGTTGCACAAATCCAATACCAAAATATAATGGTCTACCATGCAGTGGAAACAATACCGAGCATAGTACTTGTTACTCTTATGAATGCAAAAGTATTCCTAATTTATTATTATTTTTTTTCAAGTAAATAAACAAAAAAACAAAAAACAAGAAATAAAATATAAAAAAGACTGAATTTGAATAAATAGTATTAACAAATTTGTAAACAAAGGAAAAAAGTGTTGTACCCTGGGACAGTTTTACCTTAGAGCAAAGTACTTTTTGCCTTTTTTTACTGTTGTTCCACATTTTCTTTCACACATAGAAGTCATAATTGCATTATTTGGCCAGACCAATCTAACTTTTTTTAGCTTTTTTTCCGGCCAATGTAGATTGAGTTGCAGTTATTTAGTAAGTTTAGTGGAATCTGAAATATGAAAGATCTGCCATCGATTAGTACATTTTTTTCATTTTATCCTTTGTTTTTATCTATTTTGCTTCATTAATCTTTCATAAAAACTTTAACTTTTTAATAAATATTAAAATGTTTCTTTTCCAATTGTATGGCTGATTAGTTTGTTCATCTAAAACACTTTTTTGCAGAGTGTTGTACTTTGCAACCATATACTTATTTATGAATTATTATTTAATAATTTAATAAATTCTTCAATTCAATTTTTAATGTATATTTTATTATATACATTTTACAATGGCAACAGTTGTACTCTAATAAATGTGTTGTACGTAGGCACATCATGTCCCAAGGTACATCACATTTATTATTTTAAAAAAAATACATTTTAAATGTTTGTAAATGGTTGTAAACCATTTGTACAAATGGTTGGAAACCATTGGTAAAAATGGTGTAATTCCATTTTTAAAAGTGATAAAGCATTTGATGAAATTACTTGGCTAATAATTTAATACCAGAGCATTTGATGACGCTATTCATTTGAAACATTTAAAATTTTTTAAATGAATTTATAATTTTTATTTTGATGTTTTTTTTATGTTTGCAGAGTATTTCCCCTATAACTTTTTTTGTTACGTAACATGTTTCGTTACGTAACGAAAGCAGGTTAAAATACGTGCAAAATGTCCGTTAGTCATAACATTTTTGCGTAACGAGACATAATGTTACGAAACTGTTACGTAACATGTTTACGTAACGAGACGTAACCTATGTACTTTAACGTAACGCGACGTAACATTTTTACGTATCGTTCGTATCAAATGGCTGCTATTTTTACGTAAGAAAAAGTAACATTTTTAACCATATAAGACGTTGCATTGTAACGTGTGGTTCCTTGATATTTTATAATTTTTTGTTTTTTATATATATAAATATCTTTATATATAAGTATATGAAAAATATATATAAGCATATAAGTATATATTTGAAGCAGAGTGTAAATAGTAAATAGACAAAACAATAGAAAAAAAAAATACTAATCAAGCATTACAAACAACAAGTTATCGTATTGTAGTTTATTCTCCTCGGGCGTTTGCCCTGCAGAGTTATTAATAATGTTACAATAGTAAATAAATAAAATTACAAGGTGGTCTACTGTTCCACTATTAAAATACATAAAGACAGACTCCCAGGGGGCTCACGTTTAAAAAAATAAAAAAACCCACTATATAAAAATCGAAAACGAAAAAGCGAAAAAATTAAAAATCGAAAAAATTAAAACAAAAAAGCTAAAAAGAAAATTAAAAAAATAAATAAATTTTCATAAAAATATATCTATGCATTTCAATTTATAAGAGCTTTGTAATTAATTTTTAGATTATTATTATTTTCTCCGCTCCAGATATTTCTGCATTCTTGTAGAAAAGAAATCTATTTTTTATTAATCATAGAAATTTGGAATTTTTCTGACAAAATTCTTTTAAATTTGCCTTGGAATTCTAGCATGAGTGTTCTTTCTGTGGTAAATTTTGTCGTGGAACGACCTCATTCTATTGCAATACATTATATATAATAATTCGTTAGTTATTAGTTTTCCAATATAAACTTTATTTACATAAGTTGATGAAAGGAAAAGAAGTGATCTGAAAAAGTTTTCAAGAGGTTTATCGTATGGGTATATTTTGTGAATGAGGGTTAAAGTGTATTTTACTAGAGGTTGAACTTTTTCACATTTAGACATCATGTGTTGTAAGTTTTCTGATTTCTCCATACATTGTGGGCAGAGATCGTCTGCTATGTAGCCTCTTTTTTTAAAAAGTATATTGGTGGGTAGTGCAAAATGTATTAGTTTATACTTTATTTCATCGGCTTTGTTGTTGCTTTTGTTTTTGTGTATGGATATAAACATATGGGTCCATTCTTTTGTTGAGGTATTATTAATACTGTTGAAAATGTCTTTCAGTTTGTAAAGTTTATTGGTGGTACTTTTATCGTTGTTACTTAAGGAAGTGTTGTAAATTGGTTTAGGAGTTAAGTCAAGGAATTGTACTCGAAGGTTATTTCTGGTGCTTATGCACAAAGACGTTTTGTTGCAGTCGAAGCTTTGACTTAATGTGTTTATGATGTTTTTCCATTGGGGTGGTAGTGACTTTATTATGGTTGTTAAGAGGCGTTGTTTTATACCAATAACTTGGCTTTCCAGAAAGCCCTGGAAAAATACTTTTGATATTTCCCCTATTTTAATTATGTTGTTATTTATGAATTCAGGAGTTGGTTTTATAGTTTGGTTTTTATTGTGTATGTATGGGTTAAAAAATATTGGTTACATTAGTACTTCTTCGATAGTGAGATTCTTATGGTTATTGTGTTTTAGGTAAAATTTATTCCAATTTTTCATTGTTTGTTGGTAATACGGAGGTAGAGTTTTGAAAGATTCGTATGAGTGTGATGTGAGAAGGACAAGGTTTCCTTGAATAGCGTTTCGGTATTGATTGAGTATGTAGGAAGCTGAGTTTTTCCAGGCGCCGTTTTTGTTTTCGTTATATAACTTTGAGATCCAGCTCAGCTGTAAAGATTCGAATTTTTTCTTTACGTCGACGATATTTAAACCTCCCTGGTCTACCGGAAGTTTTGATATTTGCTTAGGGGTTTTTACGGTGCTGTTATTCCATAGAAAACTATCTGTTTTACGCTCAATTATTTTGATTATTTTGTCAGAAGGAATAGGTATTGTGTAGGATAAATACCATAAACTGCTTAAAAGCGTTTGATTTGTTACGATAGCTTTACTTTTTATGGATAACTTGAATCGCTTCCAGCTATCGATTTTTTTTGCTAATGATGTTGATACTCTTATCCCATTGACGGTTTATGTAGTTACTTGTGTTTGAGAAGGTTATACCTAGGCTCTGGAGAGTGTTGCTCTGCCAGGAAAAATTGAGGAAATTTTGAGTGAACTTATGTCATAGTACAGTGTTTTGATAAGGTTTATAAATTGCATGCTAAAACCAAAATTAAATAGGTAGTCATATAGGAAGTTTCGATGGAGGCATCTAAATTGTTTTTGTTGGCGATGTAAATAATGTCTCCTGTGTATGCAAGGTTTTTGTAAATGGATCTGTGGGGGATGCATGCGGTTTGATCTTCTTTGATGATTGACGGTAGTATATTTGTTAGTCGGTTTGAGATTATTTTGGTAAGTATTTTGTAGTCGGTGTTGAGAAGTGATATGGGTCGCCAGTTTGAGATATAGGCTTTGTCCCCTTTTTTATAGAGGCAAGTTATTATGGCAAGTTATTATAGCCCATCATTTCCCAGTGATTTTCTGTTTTTCATTGTTTTTAGTGCATTTTTGACTTCGGCTAAACCAATCGGTTTTATCTAGTGAATGTTTTTGTTGTTCGGAAATTTGTTTAATGTCTGCATTTTCGAGTAAATATTTTTGCAGCGTGACATCGTTTTTTTATAAAGGTTTTTGTAAAATATTTCAAAAGTTTTAGTAATATCAGCTGTGCTATTTTTTTCGTTTCCCTTTTTATTATTGATGTTAATAATTACTTGTTTAGATATTTTAGCTTTCTTAAGTTGAAAAAAAAATTACTGCATTTAGATACACTGATCATAACACTTTATATATATTTTTGCTTCTGGGTTTATTAAAACTTAAAAAGCGCAAAATGAATATTTTCGTCACCAATTGAAATTAAACATTTAATTTTTTTTTATACAAAAAAAAAAAAAAATCAAAAACGCTTTCATTTTTTTTGTGAAACCCGGGAGAATTGTTTAACTTTTCCAAACTTTAAAGGTAATTAACTTACTCGAACTATCTATTTGAAGAATTAAATAGTGAATTTATAATTTAATTCTTCAAATAGTAAAGTTCGAGTAAGTTAAAATATTCTTCCGTGTAAGTTAAAAAATCTTATTTTCGTATATTCACACTTATGTAACTTAATGATTTTATAACAAAAATTCGCGCAGATTGAAACCTTGGAACGTAAAGGCCATAAAAAGAAAGCATCACCCGGCTTAATGCCTATTTTTGTAGTAGGCATCATCTCCCACACTACTTTCAGAAAAAGTCTGATCAGCAATCCTTAATCAATGTTTAATAAATCTTAAAATCATTAGGTATAATATATTTAATATTTTTCAGATTTAATATATTATATTTTCCTCAATACAAGGCGGGGCCTTTAATAGTTTTTTGAAAATTTTCCCACCCAGCGTAAGTTTATTAAGACCCCCTCCCCCTTTGTTTTTTAATTTTTACTTGATATCAACAGAAAGAATAAAGTCTCAAGATTTAAAAAGAAAATTCTGTAAAAATCTGCCTTAAAAATAAGAAAAACATTATTATAGTCACCAAAAATTCAAAAATTAGTGTAAACAGCCTTGAAAATCGTCGACAGTAATTTTCTCAATAAAGTATAAAACTTAAGTATAATAAATCATATAGAAATTATAAAAAAATAGTTCTTAGAAAATGCGCATTTGACCACAAGCCAGGCTGGAATTAAATAGTTTTAAAAAAGTTCTGCATTTAAGACGATTGAGACGTAACGACACTAGTAAAATGTTATAGGGGTTTTTGGATGAGTATCCAGTACAAATACTCATTAATTTTTGTTCCATTTATTGAGGATAATTCTTAAAAATAATTTTAGTTTGTGTTAACTGTCAAAAAAAACTACAGTTTCAATTGTAAATTTTATGTCTTTGTAACGTATTCATTTTATTATCTGTGGATATTGATATCTGAAAAGATTTAGCATTAAGGCCTAAACAAAAAATAGATGTTAGAACAGCCTTAAATAAGAATATAATTTTGCAATCATTAGGTTACTGAGTCTGTTAGGGTTACATGGCTTAGAAAACCTAACTAAAGTCTAAGCTTATGCAATCCTGAGACTGAAAATCTTACTGGGGTAACTAACTTCAACAAAGCAAAGGTAAATGCATTTTTCGACATCTTATAGGTTCTAAAAAGACAAAATTTTCAACCAAAAGAAATTTTCAATTAGGATGAAACCAGTAACTACACAGTACATATACCTCCTAAAATTCTTCCTAATAAAGAATACCGAGATAAATCCCAGCAATAAAAATAAAGCTAAAACTATAGAAGCTTCTAGTTCAGAGGATGAACGAATAAGTTTTTGAATTAGTAAAGAACGTTGTAATATATCTACTCAAGAATTAATACAAGAATTTTTAAAATTTTGGAATTGAAACAAGGAGTTTTGAAAAACCGGATCTAGCTTTGGTGGCAAATATTTTCTGAGAAAAAATCCTTCAAATGTTCATGTTTTAGTTAAATTAATAAGCTAGTATCTTGCTACGTAGCTGAAGAAAAAAATGACTTTGTAAATAAAATTCAGTATTTTGTTAAAACTTAAATAAGAAATTTCCTATTAAGTGATAAAAAATCGTATAAAGTTGGTTGAGAAGATATATTATGTAAATTCCATTGCCTTCCTCAGGAACTTCTGAGCGTCTAAAGCAAGTGATGAAGTACCCTGTTGAATAAATTGCATTTGACATGTCTATAGATTAATGTTATTGTTAAAGAAATGCTTTTTTCAGATTATTCTTCTAATTTTTGTAACTTTTATTTTAGTATATTAGGATTTATATTTTTAAACGTTTACTTTTTCCACTTAACACCAAATAATTTTATCCATACTTTTACTTAGTCCAAGGTGCAACACATGAACTCTCAACGTGCAACTTGGTGTAGTACTTTATAAGTTATAGTATATAGTCGCGTAATACCTTAGGAAACATCACCAGGGCATATAAAATAGTTAATTATTCTTTTATTAAAAACAGGTTAAAAATTTTTAGATGTCGGCGTTTTGTCTAAATGCCGGGCTTTACTGCTGTATGTAAGAAAATATTTAAAACCTCATACATCTGAAAATAAATCAATCTTAACGTACAACACCTTACACTCATTGTATGGAGCCGTGTGGAATAATAATAGTTGAATTTACTGATTACTTCTTAATTGATTACACGTTTATTTTATTTATTTTAAGTTATATATTTATCAAATATTTTATCTGCATTTGTTATTTTATTGCTAAATATTAAAACTGACTTAAACTAAACCAATTACTTATCTTTAGAAGTATCCTTAAATCTAAACATATTTTTTATGGACGAAGAGTACATAGAGCTATATTCTGATCCTACAAATGAACCATCGTTGAATCTAAACAACCGAATTAAAGTTGCGGTAAAGTTGTTTTTTTCTACTTTTTTTTTTTAAAATTCAATTCTTTACATTCGATTAAGTTCTTATATTTTTACGTTTGATTTGTTTTGTTATTAGTTTATATGTTTTATATTTTTCATTTATAAATTTTGGTGATTGTTTATTTAAGGTTTGTTTAGTATTGTTTATATAGTTTATATATTGTTTCATTTAATTTTAATTTATTTTTGATTAACAGATACAAAATCTTTATTACAAATACAATAATAACGTTCAGTTTGACGTGAAGTTGCGTTCTATAAAGTACGTTAAGTATAGAGTTGCATTCAATTAAGTGGTTCAATAATTATTTACTGTTTTGTTATTTAATTCTATGTAGTTGTAGTTTGGAGCATTTGTAATACATATCAGGTGTTGCTAATCAGCAACTAATAAGTAATGCAAATTATAATTTTAAGTGATAAAATATAGTAATAAAATTTTTATATGAAGCAACTAAATACGTAAAATATTTTATTTAGGGATGGAGTTGCGTATATAGTAAAACCAAAAAAGGTGAAATAAACGAATCATGATTGCTTCAACTACGTTAGTTAACTACTTTTAGTTGTTACAAATGTGCTTATCGACTATATTTTTCAGCTACTAACACAATTCTTTTATTCAAAAGTCTTAAACCTACTATGATATCGATATGATTAATCACAAACAACACCCTATATTTTTATGCGAAAATATTTTCTAAGATAAACAAAGTTGTCGCGTTCACTAAACTTATTTAAGCTCTTATGGTTTAAAAACTTTATTAAATAGTGGAAAAATTATATTTGCAAATATAATAGTTTTTGAATTTATTTTTCTGGTTTTAAAATAATATATAAACGAGTTTATAAAGACAACAAACGATTTGAAAAGACCATGATAAAGTTATTAGTTTGTAGAATACACAATAAATTGTTAGGGTATTGTCCGGGGGTGGGCTTTGAATTTTTAATGTTTAAGCTGATTTTCAGACATGGACCAAAATCCATACAACTTATATCTATACTTTATACTATACTATAATTTAAACTTATATCTATAATTTATACTATACTATATGTCAAATAAAGATGTTTTTCAAAAGTTTGCGATGATTGGAGTCTGGGAGTAGAAAAGCCCTAACGTTTTGAACACACCTATCTTGAACGGGATAGCAACAAGTTAATAAAATACTTTTTTTACTATTTTCAACTATATTTACATTCCTTGATAAATTTAGAATTTATAAAAAATTCTTGATGTTCAAAAATTATAACCTTATAAAGTTTGTATCCCCCTCAACTTGAGGGGGTTTAAACTTTATATGTTCATATGTTTTGAACGCTAAGAGATTATTGTATGAATTTTAAAATTTATCGATGAATATAGATTTATTTGAGAATACTAAAAAAAATAACTCATCAACTTGTTGTTATCAAGTTGATGAATTATTGAGTGAATTAAAGTGAGGCAGGTGTTGCCAATATTTAAGGGTTTTTAAATCCCAGGCCCCAATTATTACAATATTTCAAAAACACATACTTATTTGACATAGGTATAAACATAAATGTTTGGAGTTTGCTCCATGTCTGGAAGTTAGCTATCTCAAACATAAAAAAATTCAGTATCCGCTCTTGTTTTTATAGTACCGAGATATTTTATTTATTAAAAAGTCTTACGATTAAGTCTTTTAAATTACAAAAAACATCGGTACAAAAGTCTAATACTTGACAATTTCACTATTGTAAGCTAATTACAATTGTTTTTAGTTGAAAAGATTAAACTAACAAAAGCAGCAGTGATACATCATGTTGCAGTGCTATAAAAGAAGAGGGTATAAATAGATGAGGAAGTATTTCTTATTTGCTGCTGATAATACGGGTAATAGCAACAAATATTAGCTGTTTATAATTAGATATTTATAAATATTAGATAAATAATAGGACATTTTCGTTTCGGTGCGTAATTTTTTATACATACTCATATAATTATCCTTAAGAACGAATATAACGAAAATATTTTCATCATGTTTTAGGCTATGAGAAAGATATGTATATTTTTATCATTTCTTATATATTTTGAGTTAACTTTGCAATAGTTTAAAAAATATTCAATGATTTTCAAAACGTTATACTCCAGCTAAAAATATTTGGTGATTGCTATTTCTCATTAAAAATATAATTAAATATGAGTTGCAATCGCTTGAACAATTTATTTTCTTAAAATTAATATCATGAACTTGACAAATTTGCAACTTCCCTGGGTGACCATACACGATGCAGTTCATAATGATTGCTGCAATTCTATGATATATAATCCTGAAACTTTCTCAAAATCTTTACTAACATACAAATTATTATAAAAAAAATGAAACTGCTAAACATTTTCAAATTTGTTTTCCAACAGTTACATTTTCCGAAGAAATTTATTTATCTAGTAACTATAATTTACATTTTTCTGTTCCGTACGTAATTCCATTTCTAACCTAATTTGTTCTTTGATAATTAAAATTTATTTTATAAGAACAAATTAAGTTAGAATGGTATAAATCTGTAATGTTATAAAATTACTAGTTTATATCATTCATTGTTAACAAAATATTTATATAGACTGTAATTTTTGTTTCACGAGACCCCTAGAAGATCTAATGGTTTTGAGACATAGCTCAGTCGAAAAGCATTTAACTGGGAGGTTCACGCCTCTTTCGTTACCAATGCACAGTGGGCCGGATATTAGACTTATGGTGGGCAAAATTATTTTTATATTTTTTTTTACTAAAGATTTTTAAATGTTCAAATAATTATCTTAATTTAACATATTTTTGTTTTTATTATAAATTTTAGTTAAATTATTGCATAAACAGAAAATAACTAAAAAAACTTTAAAAACGCGGATTTATAATTTTTAATATTTGAGTTGTTCAAACTCTCATAAAACGCTCATGACGTTTTAAATATAAAGATATTTTATGATGAAATGTAAAGTCTATAGATTAATTATGATCTAGCCTAAAGTATTATATATTTTTTAATTTTTAAAACCTATTAACCTCCACATTCCCCCATTACCTCCACATTCCGAATGACATCATTTTTAGTTTTTTTTATACCAAAAATAATTATGATTTAAAAAAAGCGAAGAAAAATGAAAACAAGGGTTAGACTAATTTATATATAACAAATCATCAAGTCACGGAGCTGATTCTCTCACCAATTCTAGAACTTCATTGGAAAATTTATGCAAACTTTGATTGTTATTTAACTTTAGTTTTCTAAGAGATGTTATTACCGGATCAATACATACAAGAAGCCTATTAATCAAATCTTGGTTTGTATCTTTTCTTGAGGTCTTTCTGCTAAAGTTTTCCCAAAAGTTCCTGAAGTCTTTATTTCGCGCCTCTATGGCATCTTCTGACACTATTTCGATTGGTAGAAATTGTCTTGCAATTATGGCATGACCATGAACTTAAATTTTGTGGACAGATTGTGACATATAGTACCATGAATAATTTGATATATATAGTTTTAGAGCGGTTATGCAAAAAAATTTAAATTTAAAGTATCTATTTTATATACCGATGACAAAGTTACTAAAATAATATTAAGATAATATATAAGAGTTTCATCAACTTTCAATATCTCAGCAGTTGATTTATAGTTAGCAAAAGCTCTGCGGGCAGTATTTCCATCGTTACTAGAACCTAAAACTTAGAAAAATATGTCTTATATTTTGAAATATGATATGTATAAATAATATATATTTTATATAATGTAAAATTTGACTTATCCGATCCTCCACTTTTGGTAAAATCTACAACCAATCCCAATTGGTTCATAAAATCGGTCTGAATTCACCACTTTACTTGCTGTACCGCTACTTTATTAGCTTCGGTTCTAGCCTGCCGTTTTCCAGTTTCCTTTTTATATCCAATATGCATTATTAGTTCAAAAAAGTTTATCCAAGCATGTAGGCTGGAGAAACCATGTTTAAACTCTAAATTATCGGTGTCTAAATTCAACACTCTCTCCAAGTTGTTCGTGTTTTTGGAAGATATACCACAAACTGGACAACACTGTGTCGAGTTTGTCATTGTTGATAAAATTGATTGAATTTTACCATCTATCACGGTCAGCTTAATAAGACATTTTACAGCTATTTCTTTCCCTGCAAAAATAATGTTAATAATATCACATTTCTCAATTTCGGAATCGATAGTTTTGTTTCTTCTTACACAACATTCTTGGTTTCCTTTTGAAGCAAAAATCTTACAGGTCGACAATATGCAGTCGATGATGACTTTTCGTTTCTCCACACTACTACGTTTTTATTATTATAAAATCCACTCAGTTCTAATGGTACTATGCAGGTAATAAATAAACATTCTTCATTTTTTAGATTTCTTTCAATGTTTTCATTATGGCAAACCTGTTTGTAAACACTTTGCCCTGTTGCACCATCAAATCCAGCCTTACATCTAAATATCAGTTTAGTTGGTTCCTTTAACATTGTAATTAGCACAGGAGCTTGTACGTCACACAGTCTTTCAAGAGTGTGCATCAGAAGGTCTTTTAGCGGTATGTTTACTGTATACTCATCTAAATAAATGTTTTTCGGGTAGCATTTAGCTTTTGAGATTCGTATATCATTATATAAAAGATAGATGTGACAGCCCTTTTCTTCAGCGCCATTTATTAAAAGCTGGTATGTTGATTTTGATATACCACCATAAATAATCATTGTTAGACCTGTGGTGAATTACGTCTTCCAAGATACTAACAACAATTAGCGGTTGTTTCTTAATATAAACATTAATGTATTTGAAATGATGTGGTCTTCGTAGAGGTATGGGAAAATTACGCCAACGTAATTACTTGTAATTAAGTTTATTTATTTTGTGGTTCTAAACTTTATATAAAAAAGGTGATATTTGTAAATAATTTATTCGCAGTCAGATGAAAATAAAATAAAATTGATAAACGAGTGAAATCATTAGTGTCTCAGGGAAAGTATTAAAAAATTCCCCACACTAAAAGGTGGCGACCCTACCAGGACCTACGAAACCTACGAGTTAGTAAAGAATGGACCAAGAGCGAATTTACCAAAGAGAAGTCAGCATGATAAGAATAAACATTAAAAACATAGAACGCAACACGATTAATGGCGACAAATCAAGCATAATCTTGGCGCTGGACAAAATAACAAATTTATTGGGAAGATTTGAAATGGCAAAGGATGAGCTGACCAGGAAAATGCTTGACGACGGCGAAAGCATCGATTCAGTTGAAGAATGGCTTTCGAAACCAGTAATGGAAGTAGAAGCAGCAATTGAAATCAAAAACAAAATGGTGGACAAGTTGGATTCGATAAATAAAAACGAATGCGTCAGAAAATTTGAGTATGAAAAACAAATAGTGGAACAGCAGTTAACGATTCAAAAAGAAGCAGAACAAGGCTCATTGAGAAAACTTCAAAGCGAAGAAGAATGGTATTTAAAGAAACTAAAAATGAAAGAAACATTGCGTAAATCTCTTGGAAACGAAAACGAAGCTACTAAACAATCTGTCAAACTTCACACTTACAAAGTACACAATTACAAAATTTAATGGCGATTATAAAGACTGGTTGCGATTTTGGAATCAATTCACGGTAGAAGTTGACAACTCAAACATATCGAACATCAGCAAATTCAACTACTTGCTGGAACTTGTCGAAGGAAAGCCCAGGGAGGATATACTTGGTTTACCTCATTCGTTGGAAGGATACGATGAAGCTAAACGCATACTACAAGAAACTTACGGAAAAGATATTTGGGTTCACAAAGCATTGATTAAAGATTTGGAAGGATTGACGGCTATACATAGCTCGTACAAAATCAAAGAAGTTCACGACTTTTACAACAAGCTTGCAAGAACTGTACGAACATTGAAAACTATGCAGAAACTACAAACGGCTCAATCATTCGTGTATTCATTGATGGATAAACTTGGACCAGTTCGTGAAATACTTACACAAAACGATGATGGATGGGGAGAATGGGGACTGGAGCAACTTGTCGAAAAGTTGCAAAGGTACATTGAAAGGAATCCGTTGAACTCAACTTTTAACTCAAGCGACGAACAAACAAAGGGCGATAAAAAGAACACGAACGTTCAGTCAAGGCCCTATGAACATCGAAGCACTACGTTTAAACAATACAATGGCAGTCTTTATGACAAAGAAACCAGGGCAACTAGTGGAAAGCATGGATGTGTCTACTGTGGGTTACAAAATCACAAAAGCGAAGATTGTACAAAAGTACTAACTGTTGCAAGACGCAGGGAGATTTTAACAAACAAAAGATTATGTTACAACTGCATTGGTTACGGACACTCGGCGGTAAATTGTAAATCAAGAGGATGCAGAAAGTGCAACAAAAAACATCACACGTCCATTTGTCAAGATAGGAACGCAACAATGGATGGTAACATTGAAAATAAAAAAGAAAACATGGGAACGGTGCTTAATGCAAGCACAACTATTCACCCAACAGTGATCGCAAAAGTAAATGGTGAAAAAGTAAGGATAATGTTGGATACGGGTGCTGGAAGTTCCTATATATGTACGAATTTGATAACAAAACTAAAGTTGAAACCTACACGAAAGGAATATAAAAGTATTGAACAGCTCTATGGAACTGTGGACAAGCGTGTGGAAATATATAAGGTTACGCTAGAATCAACGACAATACCGGAATTTAGCATCAAAGTCGAATGCGCCAACGCAGAAAAGGAAACACTCACCTTTTTACCGAATCCGATGATCAAGGATGTTAAGAAGCATTTTGCAAAATTGAGGAGGCTGAAATTTAGCGATGATGAAGGGAGTGACGAACTTCAACCTGTTCACATTATACTCGGTGCGGCTGATTATCAGCGAATAAAAACCACGGAACCGGTAGTTCTCGGAAAAAATCCGGATAAAGATCCCGGAGCCGAATTAACGATGTTGGGATGGACTCTTTCTGGGAGACGAACACAATTTAGTTCAGGTATTGAGAGAAGTTTCTTATTGAACACTGGTCGTGATGAGTTTGAGCAAATGTGTAGTTTAGAAGTACTTGGATTATCGGACACAAATAGTGAGTCAATGTTCCACCAAGACTTCAGCGAAAAACTGCATCAAACCGAAGAAGGTTTCTATGAAACCAGAATGCCGTGGAAAAAGGGTGTTGTTAAACTACCAAATAACAGAAACCTGGCTCTTAAAAGATTGGGAAGTGTGACGACTCGATTGAAAAAACTTAAAAAACTAGAACAGTATAATGAAATAATGATGGAACAGATCAATGAGGGAATATTGGAAATGGCACCAGAAAAACCTACGGGAGAAATTATTCACTACGTTCCTCATCAAGCAGTAGTCAAGGAAAATGCCAAGTCAACAAAAATGAGAATTGTTTATGATTGTTCAGCTAGAAAAGACGCTCAGTCACCTTCATTAAACGACTGTCTAGAAGTGGGACCATCGCTGCAACCATTAATTTTTGACATACTCGTACGAAATCGAATGAATAAACTCTGCGTTTTAGCTGACGTGAAGAAGGCGTTTCTACAAATTCGAATACACGAAATGGATAGAGACGCACAACGCTTAATTTGGTATAAGGACTTGAAGAATATGGAATTAACGGATTTACGATTTACAAGGGTGATTTTTGGTTCAAGTTCAAGCCCTTACATTCTTGGTGCTACCATTAAAAAGCATATATCAAAATACAAGGACATTTATCCTAAAACGGTGCTTGCTTTGGAAGAAGATACTTATGTCGATGATATACAAGCAGGTGGAGAAACGGAAGATGAACTTATCAGGTTTAAAAATGAATCAACGCAAATCTTAATGAAAGCTGGGTTCCAGCTGCACAAATGGCATAGCAACGTGAGCAAATTGGAAAGCAACGCTGAGGGCAAATCAACAAAAATACTTGGGATTCCTTGGAACAAAGAAACGGATCAACTATCGATTGACTTTACTGCTTGCATCAATAGTGGAGATAAAGAAGTGATAACAAAAAGGAAAATGCTATCCGCCATTAACAGTGTTTTTGACGTATTGGGATTTAGTGCACCTATTTTAATCACTGGAAAAATATTATACAGTCGGCTATGCTTGTTAAAACTCGGATGGGATCAACAAATTCCATATGAACTTTCAGAAGAATGGAAGACCTGGATCAAGGCAATACGAATTAAAAGAACTATTTCAATTCCGCGGAGCGTTCTGTCTGAAAGAAGTATTGAAATGGAGCTCCATGGATTTTCAGATGCAAGTAAATCAGCAGTATGTGCATGCATCTACATTGCAGTGAGCCACCGATATTCGAAAACCAGTAACTTACTTGTAGCGAAAGCACGGATCGCACCAAGGGATCTTAGTATGCCTAGACTGGAGCTGGTAGCAGCACACACCTTGAGCAAGTTAATGAATCACGTTAGGAAGACATTGAACAAGTATAATATTATTGAAGTATATCATTGGGTTGACAGTACTGCAGTACTTTATTGGTTAAAAGAAAGGGGCAGTTGGTCACAATTTGTCAGGAACCGAGTTCAACAGATATTATTAAATGGAGAAGTAAAATGGCTTTATGTCCCAACAAAAGAAAACCCAAGTGATCTTGGATCAAGAGGAGTAAGTCCTGAGAAACTAACAAGTTTGTGGTTCAATGGACCTATATGGTTAAAACACAAAGAAAATTGGCCAATTCAACCAGAAATATTTGAAACGCCGAACGCATTATGTGAAACTATTCATTTAAGAGAGAACGTCAGTATGGCAACAGAAGAAATAAAGGGACTTCATATATTTAAGGAAATATTGAGTAAACACAAGTATTGGAAAATCATAAGAATATCATCTTTCATAAAAAGGTTTATTTACAATTGTCGGAATGAAGAAAAAATAACAGGACCACTGAATGCTGAAGAGATGATAGAAGCGGAGTTGGTGAATCTTAAGTTACTACAAGAAGCTGTTGCGATAAAGTCCAATGTGGAACTTAAACAGGATGAAAAACAGCTTTGGAGGTGTCATGGAAAAGTCTCTGGGTATAATCCAATATTTGTACCAAAAGGTTTTCAACTAACTCTAAAAATTATTGAGTATCATCACGCGAAAACGTTACACGGGGGAGTAGGAGATACAATGAGTAGCATTAGAGAAAGATTTTGGATACCAAATTTGAGAGTTGCTGTAAAGAAGGTCATTCGTGAATGCAATCTATGTAAGAGATATAGAGTGAAACCGCTGTTACCGCCAGCAAGAGCAATGTTACCACGTTTTAGAACTGAAAATATCGAACCGTTTACGGTTACAGGTGTTGATTTTGCCGGTCCACTAAAGTATAAAGCGCAAGGGAAGTTGGTTGAAAAATGTTATGTTGCACTGTTTACATGCGCATGTACAAGAGCTGTCTACCTTAGACTTTGTCATGACCTAACGGCAGGAGAATTTCAGAGAATTTTAAAGGAGTTTGTTGTAAGAAAAGGACCACCACAAATGATGATTAGTGATAACGCAAAAACGTTTGTGGCAACAGGGAAGTGGTTACTAACACTTAAGAAGGATGAAAATCTCGCAAACTATCTTGCTACCACAGCCATAAAATGGAGGTTTAATTTATCAAGAGCGCCATGGTGGGGAGGTTTGTTTGAAAGATTAATAGGGATAATGAAGAAAAGTTTGTCAAAAACAATTGGGAAAGGCATCCTAAACTTCTTTGAATTGGAAGAAGTATTGCTGGATGTGGAATGCGTTATGAACAATAGACCACTTTGTTATCAAGGTGACCAATTCGATAAGCAAGTATTAACACCAAATGTATTAATGAGGGGTAGACCGGCAGTTTTGCTTGAAGAAGATATCGATTTAATAACAAGGGATGATTGCGCATTACGGAGAATCAAGTTTGTGAAAAGTTGTAAGAATCACTTAAGGAAAAGATGGATGAACGAGTACGTGCACGCAATGGAAGAACGACAACAAGCAAGGGAAAAGAGAGGTAACGTGAAACTCCCAGAGGTCGGAAGTATGGTACTCATAAAAGATGATGTGAAGGACAAGGCTCTTCTCAACATTGGTCGAATTGAAAACAACATTAAGGGGAAGGATGGAGTTATTCGTGGCTTTAAAATACGTCTTGGAAATGGTTATGTAATTGAACGACCAATTCAGTTGGTGTGCGACTTGGAAATGGGGTGTGGGGCAGAAAGCGGAATCGAATCGGAAGAGAATTTAGAAACCAAGGCCGAAGAGGATACCTTGAAAAGAGAACCAAGACAGGCGAAATTAAATGCACGACAAATAATCAGTTCCATCATGGAAGACGAAATGGCTGATTAAAGCCGAAGTCTCAGCTTTAATCGGGGGAGTGTGTGGTGAATTACGTCTTCCAAGATACTAACAACAATTAGCGGTTGTTTCTTAATATAAACATTAATGTATTTGAAATGATGTGGTCTTCGTAGAGGTATGGGAAAATTACGCCAACGTAATTACTTGTAATTAAGTTTATTTATTTTGTGGTTCTAAACTTTATATAAAAAAGGTGATATTTGTAAATAATTTATTCGCAGTCAGATGAAAATAAAATAAAATTGATAAACGAGTGAAATCATTAGTGTCTCAGGGAAAGTATTAAAAAATTCCCCACAGACCTTCATCCGGTGAATACCTTTTACGAGTTTCAATGGGTTTGTCATCTGAAATTTCTGCAATTTTTTTAGCAGTCTCGTACTTAAACTCATTCTTAAGTTTTAGCTTTGTTGCATGAAGTAGTTCAACGCCAGATAAAGTGTTAATAACATTGTTGAGCTTTCTTTTTTTTGCTTTTTCGCATGAGTTTTCAAAGGAGCAACAGGGTCGTCCAACTTCACTAACTCACTAAGATTCATTATAAAATGTTGTTTTTTTAAGAAATTTTTTATACAAACGTTTTTTCTTTTTTGATGATTTGAATATTCCGGTAGTTATCCATGGGTTCAAATACATTTTAGATTTAATAACTTTTGTTATCTTCGAAAATGCATTATTGTAATGTTTTTGAATTATTTGAAGGGTTTAGCGTAATGTACGTAATCTGAAAATCTTGAGCTAGTTAATTTTCATTATTTTTCTCAAATTAAATAATATCATTGTTTGCAGCTATCCACTTTTTACAGTATACTTTTATAAAGTTTTTACACTCACAATCTTTAAATTTTATATCTACTCAAGCTAGGAGAGCTAATACTGATGAAAAAAATGATTTATCATTAGGAAGTAGTTTGTTTTGTCTTATAAGTGTGTGAATGTCACTAACTTTCATTTTATAACTAAAATAAAAAACAAAAAAAGTATTGTTTAAACAGTGCGATGTGCATTGAATTGTATTGGTGAAAAAGTAACATGTTTTTTTTGTTTGGGTGAATAAAAAACATGACGTTTTAAATAAGTATTTCGATTTCAAGCGAATAATACGACTTAAAACTTGTACTTTTAAAATGTCAAATAAGCTATTTTTATTTAGGGAAATTAGGGGCAATGTATATAGTTCTAATAAGTCATAGACTTGTTGCATATGCTAGCTCAAGCACTCGATATAGGTACTCGTAGGTTCCCTAACTTATCACTTTTTGTACCAAATAAAAGTATCAAATATGATAAACTTACATTGTTGTTATAAAGCCAGTTTATAAATGTGTTTTAAATGTTGATCTTTCCTTCATATTATTTTCGTAAAGTTATATTATTAAATAATTAAAATACAAAATCTAATGGCGCATAACCGTATTTTTTTTAAAGTAACTGTTAACTAAGTTACGGATAAAAATAAAAAAATTTATGCTTTTTTTGCAAAAATAAAGCAATTTATAAAACATGGAACCGCAATCGATTTTTATGGTTTTGTCAAGGACTACTATACGGAAGGACGCGCTAAGTTGATTTCCTGACTCCGCTAGTGAAGGCCATTCAATATTTCTCACTAAACTCTTATTTAACTAAATTTGGCCGAAATAACGTTTTATAAAATCAAACTACTTAAATATTATTAAAATAATTTTGCGTTATTGTTAATAAAAAATTAATAACAAATTAAAAACTTATTTAAAAAAGCATAAAAGATCAATATAAAAAAATTCCTCTATGAAAAAACGTAAACATTATATCCTCTAGAGACTTATTAACAAAGTGAAAAATTAAAAAAAAACAACATGAATTTAATATAATAAACTTCTTAAAAAAAGAAACAACAAAATATTATATATATATATATCATAATGACATTATTCAGTTAGGCGTGCCTTCTTAATTGATGTCTGATAAAGACATGCATTTTTCGTTTGGTCTTTATCCAAATTCTGCATTCCATGCAGGAGAACATTTGCCAAACGCCTGAAAAGGCTTTTTGAAGTTAAACCAAAATCATAGTATGTGTCCATTACAGAAAGAATGTTTATTTAAGTCTTTTTCTTCAACATGCTCTGTGTTTTTTTTCTTTTACAAAGCATAAACCAATTTTAACTAGCTGATAGGTACACTCATGTGGGACTGTCAAATACCCCCTTGAAACTTCCTCAATAAAGTCTTTAGCTTCATTTGTTAGTTTAGGTTCATTATCTGGATAAACTAGTTCACCATCACATTTTTTCTCAAGCCACCCTGCCACATAGGCAGCAGAGTTCTCTTCAGTTTCAGAAAAACTCACATCATAAATGCATGTTTCAACTGAGGTTGCATCTTCAATACTAATTGGACCCTTGCATATGTGACCTTTTCTATTGGGTTGCCCTACTTCCACTGATTCTAAAAATGATGCAGCAAATTGAGCTAAACGCTTTTTAAAAGCAGAGAAAACATCACCAGCTGCCATAAAAGCATTTGCCCCTGTTGATTGTCTATAAACAGAAAATTCTCCTTCTATTCTGTCACTTTGTAGCTCACGAAGCAAAACATAATCAAAACCAACTGAAAACAAATGCTTGCAGATAGCTATTAACCCTTCAGTGGTTTGCACAAGGGCTTTTTTGGTATCATGGGTAACACACTGAACTCGTTTAGGTCCATGTCCTGATTTCATACATTTAAATATGTCTAAAAATAATTGAAGATTATTTGAATTCTTATCTTGCACAGATCGGTTGTGATCTCTCAGCCTAATATCTTGCCCTTTTACAGAAACATTAACAATGTTCCACCAATCTAAAATATTCTGAATAAAAGAGGAGGTTTCATAAGCTCCTTTTAGTTTTAGGGCAGCTACTACTTTCTCATTAAATACTCATAAAACATGTTGCACATTCTGTAGTTGAAGTCTTAAAGGATAAACAGCGGCATAGGATAAAGGAACTGATTTTAAAATGTTCTCTTTCTCATATTAATATAGACCTTTCACATCTGAAAATGAAGCTGTGGTTTTATTATCGAAAGATATTTTTTGACACTTTTCAGAAATCCAGTTATTTCGTAAGCATTTAAGTAGATGAACTGTGTTAAACAAAAGAAACCAAACACGATGATCGAACAAATGGATGAATGGCAATATAGTCATTAATTCTGTTAAATATTTTGCAGTAGTGCTGATTGATTTTATGATTATCAGTTACAGATCCTAAAACTGTTCCACCGTGTTTTTCAATTATAATAGCAGCTTCTTTAACAACAATGAACTGATATAATGATGTTAGTTTGTGAACAAGAGTAAGAGAAATCATTAAACAAGGTCCGCCATGTAAGCATTTCATCATAACACATAGCATAGAGGTTGATTTGGATTCTGGATCATTTTTTGCCATCCCATTTAAAACTTCACATGAATAAGCAACTGTTGGTCTAGTCTTTACCTCGTCAACTATCAAAATAAAATTTTTCTGGTAATTATTCTTTACTTTTTTAAATGTTTTTTGTAAAACCTGATCAATGTTAGTGACAGAAATTATAGACTGCAGATTTCTTTTACTTGGAAGGACAAAAAAATCACGAAGTTGATAATAGTTGCAACTATAAAAAGACTCGATTGCAAAGCAATAATCAGCTATAAAGAAACTTTTGTTACGCAAGAGTCTAAGAATTTTTTAGCTTTCCTCCCATTTGTTTTTTACAGTATATTATATATCTTTATATTTGTTATGTATATAACATCAATCGAACATTAAACTTGTTTCATTTTGTTTTTTTAAAAATTAGAAAAGATTTTTGAAATAAAAATATGGAAGCGCTGGGATTTAAACCACGGCATTTCATATGTCAGAGAATAAAAAGCATAATTTTACAATGGCTTTTAAGCTATTTATCGAATCGAGAACAATTTGTCTATAATAATGATTCATATACAAAAAATTTGTTAGAAATATTCTGTGGTGTTCCTCAAGGTTTTATTCTAGGGTCACATTTGTTCTTGATTTACGAAAATGGCTTTTATAAAGCCTGAAATTTTTTAAGTATCATGTTTAAAAATGATACCGACTTGTTTCACCCTAATAATGATATATGCTAACTAATAGAGTTGATAAATATTGACTATGAATGATAAACTGCAAAAAGTATCAAGTGTAATAAATTAACCCAAAACATAAACAAAACAAAATGGATTTTTTAGGCCGGATTAATAAAAATGAGCAATTGCATTTACTCATTAATTGAATAGCTTTACATGAATAAAAACTAGGCAGTTTTGCTTAAATTTTTATTCACGTATAGCAATTTACTCAGTAATTGATCAGCTTTACGCAATTTACTCAGTAATTGATCAGCTTTACGTAAATAAGAAATTCATCTCAATTGCTTAATTTTTTTCTTCACGTAAAGCTGACCATTTACTGAGTAAAAGCAAATGCTCACTTTTATTCACTCAGCCTTTTTTCATCCTCTCTCCAAAGAACATACCTTACCCACAAATATACCGCAAATTTTTAATGATCAAGTTGAAATAAAAAGAAATTTAGTAAAAAAGACTTTTACGCGTTTATCTTGACTAAAACATCACATGGAAACAACATACACTGCACGACATAATATAAGCACCCCAAAAAGATTTATAAAAACCCGTCATATTTAATGCGATAAAATTATAAAACAATTTTACAAAAAAACTTTTATTTGAAAACCGCAGTTGTGGGCAATTAAGGCTATTTATTTGATGTAAACACCACAGACGATTATTTAACTGTAAACTTTTGTGAACAGTCAAAAATTTAGTTTATTTTTTTTTTATCAAGTATAAAATAACAAATTAATTAATAATGAGTCGTGCTGCACCGTTGAGTCAAGCTGAGAAAAAAGTGCTCTCTAACTTATCGAAAATGGGTCACTCCTTTAGTTACATAGCTAGAGCTTTTACTAGCTCTAGTCATGTAAAGAACGTAGCCGAACTGTGATTAAAAACTACGTTAATAGTCCTCATATGTATGAAAATAAAAAAAATTCCTGGACGTCCATCAACATTTAGTAACCTTTATAGGCGAAGGTTGTTGAGTAAAGCTTCAAATTCTTCACGTCTTCATTAACTGCACGTCAAATTACTGCAAAAGCTAATTTTCGTACAGTTCAGCGAGTTATTCATAATGTTTTTCACCTTTTGCGCAAATTACTTCTGCGAAAACCACCTTTGAAAACAAATCACATAAACAATCAAATAACCTTTTGCAAAGGACTACGTGACATGGAAACAAGAGTGGCAACAAGTAGTATTTTCCGACAAACAACGATTTTGTCTTGATGGGCCGGATAGATGAAATCATTATTTTCACGATTTGCGTAAAGAACCAGTAACACAGCAACGACGTCAAATGGGTGGTGGTGGTGTACTGATTTGGTGTGCGATTGGGTATCATGGTAAATCACAAAATCATTTTATTGACAGAAAAATGAAGGCTTTGGATTATCTTTTAGTTGTTCAAGAATTTTTAAAACATGAAGTATCTGTAATAGGTGGTAAAAATATTGCTTTTCTGCAAGATAATGCAAGCGTTCGTACAGCTAAGGTTGTAAAGGAATATTTAAAAGTAAAATTGAAACATTAGTATGGCCAGCTTGATCTCCAGACCTGAACATTATTGATAATGCTTGGGCATAGCTGTCAAGTACAGTGTTTGAAGGTGGTAAACAATATAGTTCACTAGCTGACTTGAAGTCATCCATCGCATCTCGCAAATGACATTTAGTACATAAAAAAGTTGTATAATTCTTTACCTTCTAGAATGATTGAAGTAACTCAAAAAAATTATAAAAGTATTGATTGTTTAGAGTTAAGACGTCTTTTTAAATAAATGGCAATTTATAGAATTTTTTTCCAAAAGTGTCATAAATTTGATGCACTAAAAAACATTTTCTAAATAAAATGCAAGTTAGGTTTAAAATAAATTTTTTTAAATGTTGTTTAGTCTATTTCTCTCATTTACTATAAAAATTAGTTTTCAAATATAAACGTAAGGTAGAGTTATTTAAATATTTTTGGGGTGTCTTATGTCGCGCAACGTAACGTAACGTAATTAATTATATTTTACGTTTTATTTAGACACTTTAGTGCATTAATTACGTTTGCACTAAAGTGTCTAAAAGTATTGGAATTTTATACAAGGTGAAGATATATTTTATAACATAAAATATATATTAATAAAAAAGTTTCAAAACAATTTTGTTGCTTATTTGTTCCTTGTTATATAAATAATGCTATTCCCAGTGAAAAAGCGCACATGGGATACGCGTGGATTTTTTCCATATGTAACCCATGCGGGGATTATTATTTTGTCCCATGTGGGTTTCATATGGTAAATCCCACATGGATTCCATATGGTAAATTCCATATGGGATACGCGTGGGTTTTTACCATATGTAACCCATATGGGGATTATTATTTTGTCCCATGTGGATTTCATATGGTAAATCCTACATGGGTTTTATGTGGTAAATTCTCCATAGGATATAGGTGGAAAATACTACATGTTATAGATCTTAAATGCGACATATTTTAATCCAAATGGTATAAAAGTAATCAATACTAGACAAATGAAAGTCCGAATGCTTCAATGATAATTTTTAAAATTCTTTTAGTTTAAAAATTACTTAAATAGTAATTTAAAATTATTCATCGAAGCTTTCAGAGAGGCTTAACTTAATCTGGTATTTGCTACTTTATCCCATTTGGTATTCAAAATGTGTAGCATTTTTGATCTTTTACATGTGATGTTTTCCGCCTATAACCTATGTGGGATTTACCTTGAACTATTATGACGAAATTTTATAAAATTAAAAAACGTGTTGCAAAATGAATTTATTTGAAAATAAATGCTATTAATCAATACATCCAAAATGAATATTAAAAATATTATTTTTTCTTTTGCGATTTACACGCCGTTTTTTGTCGATTGAATTAATTAAATCGCTTCGGCTTACATAATACCAAGGTTTTTAGTATCTTCTCACTTTCTTCAAACATTTTCTAAAAAACAAAATATAAATACAAATATATATATATATATATATATATATATATATATATATACATATATATATACATACATATATATATATATATATATATATATATATATATATATATATATATATATACATACATATATATATATATATATATATATATATATATATATATATATATATATATATATATATATATATATGTATGTATGTATGTATGTATGTATGTATGTATGTATGTATGTATGTATGTATGTATGTATGTATGTATGTATGTATGTATGTATGTATGTATGTATGTATGTATGTATGTATGTGTGTATGTATGTATGTATATATATATATATATATATATATATATTATATACATACATACATACCCACATATATATATATATATATATATATATATATATATATATACATATATATATATATATATATATATATATATATATATATATATATATATATATATATATATATATATATATATATGTATATATATATATATATATATATATATATATATATATATATATATATATATATATATATATATATATATATATATATATATATATATATATATATATATATATATATATATATATATATATATATATATATATATATATATAGAGAGAGAGAGAGAGAGAGAGAGAGAGAGAGAGAGAGAGAGAGAGAGAGAGAGAGACAGACAGAGAGAGAGACAGGCAGAGAGAGAGAAAGAGAGCAATTTTAATAAGGAACCTTATTAGTCGAGCAATTTTAATTAATAGCCAGGTTGAAGTCATTAATGACTACAATATTTCACAAATAATTATTTCCTAATTTATTACTTACAATGACTAACGTATTATGGGTAATTGAACACATATTATGCGTAATGAGCTTGAACCCATGAGGAAAATCCTGAAAAAAAGTTATCAATTAGGATAAGTAGTTAAACAAAAAAACGAAAATGTAAAAACACTTTTTCAATGATGTAGACGTTGGGTGCAATAGCCACTGGATGCAAAAGTATCTTTACTTTATTGTCACACACACGGCCTTCTATAATAACAGACCTTGACATCGCGCAAAATGCCGTAAAAACTGAAGGCCGATTAAACTTTCACTTTTACTTATATTGATATATTTTTATATTAGGTAGGGTGTAATGGCAGTCTATGTTTTCTAATAATAATCTCTAGTAGAGACGGAAATATAAAAAGAAAACCAAAAAATTGTTAAAAGATAATCATATTTTTCGTATTTCAAATTTCATTAAGAATATTTATGTAATATTAAATAGTATCAATAACAAGCAGAACCATAACAAAGTATATATCTATATATTAAAAAGATAACTGTATTTTTAATTTTTTTTGCTAAAAATGGTAACAATAAAAATCACCAACAATAAAAAACACCAACAAAAGTTGATTCAAGCAAAAAAAAAGTTTTATCAATATATCTCAACAGGGTAAATATTTACAAATCCAAACATATTGAGAGACATATAGGCTAATGAGAAAATAAAAAACATAACAAGTAAATAGCATAATAAATTACAAAACTAATTTTCACGTAAATTATGATAGCTTTAGTATTTTGGGAGTGGTAATTAGTGAGTAATTCTTTAGCAGAATATTAGAATATACTCTGCGTTGTTTTTTTGTGATTTTAAATTTATATTTAGCAGCAATGAACTGAAACTGAGTAACACAAAATGTTCTGCATTAAGGGTCAGTAGCACCTTGAAAAAAAAAAAAGCAAAATATTGACCATTAGAAAAGAGCATCAGAAGGAATTTCAAGTCCGCCTCTGTTTAGGCTATACAGATAACTTCCATTTTTATAATAATAATTGGTAGAATCATCATAAATTTTTATTTTGCTTTTTTGCACATAGCCAGCTATGTAAACTACAGCCACTAATGTAGATTTATTAACTGAGCTTTCAAGATCATGTATATTATCCAGAAGTTATTTTTCATCAGTAGAAATATCTCTAAAACATATGTCACAAGTATGACCATCGATACCATCAACAGGAATGTCAAGTTGTAATATCAATTTAGTAAGTTGAATATTAATTTTTTCAAATACAGATTTAGCGTTTATAAAGTAAGTACCTCCAGATCCCTGTCAAAGCTTAGAAAAAGCTTTTTCAAGGGGATCTGTTGAAAACCAACCTAATAAGACAAACTTTGCTCCATTACTCAACAAAGTTTCTACGAGATCAATAAAGCCATAATATGAATGCGCTATTGCATTGCTAGTATCTAGCGTAAGCTGTTTTACACGCTTACCTGTAGGTTTCATAAAATTTGACAGTTCAGCAATATCTTGTAGCAGTTGGAACTGTTGATCACCAACTGAGTGGATTTCTCCGCATAATTCATTTCTAAACCGAATGCCAGCACCAGGTGCTTTGACATTAACAACATACGAAAAAAAATTATTTTTTCAATAAATACAGCAGTACCTTCAAATGCTTTATTTTCAATCTCTGGATGCGTTCTTAATGCAGCTACTGTTTCTTCACAAAAAACAGACAAACAAAACTTTACAGATTGTCTCTTTATTGGTTTTGGATAAACTGATTTAGCTGTAAGTTTAGAGAATTTAAAAAGACTATTGCACTCAGTTTTATATATAGTTTCTAAATCACTCCACGTAGCCAAAGCCAGTTCTTTATTGTTCAAAAATTGAAGTTCGCCAGTCTTTTTTGTCAACCAATTGTTTCGTATAGATTTTAAGAGATGCACATAATCATACAATAAAAATATATCCCTGATGTTGTTAACCATGGTTTACTATCAACTGTTTTAAACATTCCAAAAAATCTTTGATTTACACGGTTACCATCAGTAATTATTACCAGTGTCTTACTATTTTCAATATTATTTATCGTATCAACCATTTGTTGACATTGAGCAAACTGAAATTCAGAGGAAAGATTTGCAACAGGTTGAGCTCTACATATAAATTCTGGACCTCCAAAAAGACAATTAATCATAAATGATAAAATTGTTTTAGCTAACTTTTCAGGGTAGTTTACTGCTTGACCAAACAAAGCACCTCTTTGGTAAAGTAGTGAAGCTTTGACATAGACCTCATCAATTAGTAGTATGGAAGTTCTTTTCAATAGATTTAAATTCATAAAAATTCTATTTATGAAACTTAGGTCCTCCATTGAGCTTATTTTTGAAGTCAATCGTTTTTAAGTCCTTATACTTGGCAACTTGTAGTCAATATACAAACAATCATATAAACTTCGTCGCATAGCAAAATACTCATATGCTCTACATATAATATCTGAAGTATATAAAACTTCACCAACATTAACTTTTCTCATAGCATTAAGGTGTTCGAATAGAATATTTGACTGAAGCGAACTTTCTTTATTTTTTAAATAATCCAACTGCTTCAAATAAAGCTGATTTTGTTTTTATTAACTTTAATTTGTTTACAGCTAAAGATGAAATACTACAAGTTGTGCTATTATGGTTAGCTACAAATGAATAATCATTGAAAATTACTCAAATAAATAATGGAACACCAAGTTTGTACATTTTTGATTGTACGTGTAAACTTTTTTTATTAAGCTGGAAAACAATAACATCGTTATTATCACTTAACAAAGATTGAATATCGTCAAATATAAGTTCATCCTCTTTTAGAAAATCATTTAACTCATCTGGTAAAATGCTTCGAAAACCGCTTGAAGTTACAGTTTTTCTAACTTTACTTGCTGGTGTGGCTAAACAACTAGGCGGAATATTTTTAAAAACAGATGGTGGGTTTAAAGGTCATTGCTTCCCATATTTGCTTTCAAAAGGTGCTTCATTTGGCCAATGCAGTTGACATACTGCTGTATAGTCTATAACAATAAAACCAGTTCTTGGGATAGCTTCACTACATCTTTTTCTCTCCTCTAGATTCTTCGGGAATTTATAAATTGATATTTTTGTTGTAGTTGAGTATTGATATTTTTGTTGTAGTTGTAATTGATATTGTAGTTGTAGTTGTATAAATTGATATTTTTGTTGTAGTTGAGATAGTTCGACTTGCAAAGAGATACACTGCATTTAAAAGGCATTTTTAAGGCCTTTTAATTATTAAAAAAACTTATCCTTAGTTTGACAATATTATTACCTTACAATGTTAACGCCTTGAACCTTACAACTTTATCGTCTTGAAGTTGCGCTATATAATTTATAAACCGATCAAATTTTAAAGATTTATTAAAAAAGCGCGAACACAAACTTTCGTCTAATGTTAAAAGATGAAAATGTAAACACAGTATCTATCTTTGTTTCATATCATAATCTATTATCGTATTATTTATATAATATATCACAACAATATTATTAACTTTGTGATGTTCAAATATCATATGAACATTCTCTAACATGTTCATATGATATTTGAATATAGTTCTTGAGTATATTATCTGCAAACAATTGACTGATGCAAGTTCAAATGTTGTCAAAAACCAAGCATGCATGCATGGGACACTGCAGTGTCCCACAAAGAAATGCAGGTTTGAAAGTCAAATTTTCTTTATTAAAAAAAAAATTAAAATAGGGGGGAGATAGGGAGGTTTCTGTAACTTTTTTCAGGCTCCAAAACTTTTAACTTTAGATATAATAAGGTTCATAAACCTTATGGTACTTACGAAGTACATCGAGGAACAAAAACAGGATATTTACAGAAACTTTTCAATTTTTAATCTGGAGTACCACAGTGTAATTGGGAATAAAGTCTCTGTGTCCAGTATTCAAAGTAATATGATCTAAAGTAGTATATAAATTAAATAAAATGCTTTAAAATGCATGCAGTTATACATATAACTCCTGATAGTTAACTATATGTATAACTAGTTATACATAAAATTTATTATATAAAGTTTTTTTTTAAGGTTATGCTTGAACAAATTAGTACCAATTAATTCAAATTCAAGATTTAGTTTAAGTTCTTATTTGTTCATTGTTTTTTCACTATTTTATATTTATTTGTTCAAATTTGTTAACTAGTACTAATTCTTACTACAGTAAGAATATTTATCATTGTTGAACGTGATTTTATTAGTAACTTAATATTACTTTTAACATATTTTGACAGCACCCTTTACATTTTAAATGACGACAGCTTTACTTTTCTATTGATGTTAAATTTATTACGTTTCAATAACTCAGATTGAATTTTAACTGAATTATTGTAAACTTTGTAAGGGTTTGTTGTATATCAAATGGTGTTGTAAATAAAGTAAAAATAATATATATATATATATATATATATATATATATATATATATATATATATATATATATATATATATATATATATGTATATATATATACATATATATATATATATATATATATATATATATATATATATATATATATATATATATATATATATATATATTATATATATATATATATATATATATATATATATATAAACTGTAGAGGATCATAGGAAAAGCAATTTAAATTCAGAAATTAGCTTGCTTATCTGAAAGAACAATTTATGCTTATTTTTTTTACTTTTAGTACTGTTGAGGATAAATGTATAATTTAACCAGAAAAAAAAATGGTATATGCATTTTTTATATTATATTAACAATTCAGATATACCATCATAATATGATAATAAAAACTGACATCATTTTCAATTTGAGATGGCAATAAACTGACTGAGTTTGATAAAGGGTGAAGGTGTTCAATAAACCGGGTCATCATCTGACATCATTATGCATAGATGACCCTATGATTTAGGTAAAATAAGTAATCAATTTGCCATATTTATCTTTAGAAAGTGTATAAAAAAGTATTGTTATGCTGAGAACCTACCTATTGAGCAAGCTTTGACCACCTATTTTATAAATTTGAGAGACAGAAGTGGAAGTGCAAATCGCAATATACATATATATATATATATATATATATATATATATATATATATATATATATATATATATATATATATATATATATATATATATATATATATATATATATATATATATATATATATATATATATATATATATATATATATATATATATATATATATATTATTTTTACTTTATTTACAACACCATTTGATATACAACAAACCCCTACAAAGCTTACAATAATTCAGTTAAGATTCAATCTGAGTTATTGAAATATAATAAATTTAACATCAATAGAAAAGTAAAGCTGTCATCATTTAAAATATAAAGGGTGTTGTCAAAAAAGTTACTAATAAAATCACGGTTCAACAATGATAAACATTCTTACTGTAGTAAAAAATTGTACTAACTGATAAATTTGAACAAATAAATATAAAATTAACAAAAACAATGAGTACATAAGAACTTTAACTAAATCTTGAATTTGAATTAATTGGTACTAATTTGTTCAAGCATAACCTTAAAAAATAAGTTTTTATAATAAATTATATGCATATACATATAATTTGTTACATATAGTTAACTATCAGGAGTTATATGTATAACTATATGCATTTTAAAGCATATTATTTTATTTAAACATTACTTTAGATCATATTACTTTGAAAACTGGACCCAGAGGCTTTATTCTCAATAACACTGCGGTACTCCAGATTAAAAATTGAAAAGTTTCTGTAAATATCCTGTTTTTGTTCTTCAATGTAGTTCGTAAGTCCCTTAAATCTTAAGGACCTTATTATATCTAAAGTTAAAAGTTTTGGAGCATAAAAAAAGTTACAGAAACCCATCTCCATTCTATTTTTTTCTTTTTTTAATAAAGAAAATTGGAAATTTTTGACTTTCAAACCTGCATTTCTTTGTGGGACACTGCAGTGTCCCATGCATGCGAGATTGGTTTTTTACAACATTTCAACTTGCATCAGTTAATTGTTTGCAAATAATTTACTCAAGAGCTATATTCAAATAACTATTATATTATCCTAATAATACGTCTATTTGCACAAATCTTAATCTTATTTCTATAAAGAAAGATAAACATTATTCGCGGTACTTACATACTTGCTTGCCATTCTCTATATTAATATAAAATATTTGCACACAATATAAATGTAACGCAATGCAATGTCAATTTAAAAGTTTTTATTTTAGTTTTTTTTTAAAAGTTTTTTTTTTAGTTTCCAGCTTTCAAATTAATTCTCATGCAAATCCCACAGGAAACCCACGTGGGATTTCCCATGTGTGTAAATACCATATGGTTCCCACATGTATCCCATGTGGGATTACCCACATGGGTTTAAGGTGACAATTTTCCGTACGGATACCACATGGGAAAATCCGTCCCACGTAAATCCCATCAATCCCACACGGAACCTACGCGGAACCCATGTGGGACGCGGTTTTATTTTTCACTGGGAATTACTGCTTGGGGTAGTACAGACAAAAGTAAGTTAAAACGTCCTTACCGCCGTCAGAAACACGCAATGAGTTTAATCAATTTTGTTGATCAATTCTGACTTACTAGGATATTTGTTTATGGAAACAAAAATACTCAATGTATACAAATTAAATGTATTTAATGTTTTATGTTTCATTTATATGTGAAAAAACGATTTATATCCTTTAGTTTTAAAGGATTTTTTTTGAAACCCATAAACAAATACACCTTAAGAAATAATAATTTTGTAAATTTCGTAAAACAAGATTTAATCAATTTTGTATATTATATCGTGCATCATATCTCTGGAATAGGGTTGTTTTACCAAGTTTTGATTAAGCAATTAAATTAAGAAACTTCATTCTTTAAATTGAAAATATTTTCGATTATTTTGGATAACGTAGTTTTACTAAATATAATAAACTTTATTATGCAGTATGTATACTTATATTATAAGTATTTTTTCTTTCTGCTATTGTAATACTTGTCGTTTTTGAAAAAAAGGTTTTGGCAATAAGATCATTATAAAGATAAGATTATTCTGGCGATAAGATCATTTGAATCTTTTATCAGATACCTTTGTTAGTGTTTGTATTTTTTTTTTTATCTAGACTTTGAATTATTTACTTTGATAATTATATCATAATTTTTTAACTCTTTAAATTAAGTTTAAGTACTTTACATGTTGTAAATAGTTTTATGATGCATTACAAACACACAACTGTTGCTGCAGTGTAACTAAAAACTATACAGGCGGAGTTAATGGAGCAGTTTATAATCTTACAGATGTTTTAAAAGTTGCATTGTTGTGAATAGTGTGCAGGAGTCGCATATATAAAACACATATATCTTATTATATGGCTGCTTTTACTGGTGAGAAAACTAAAAATCCAAGACGGGGTCTTTATGTAAAGCTAAAAATTAAGTAGCCTGGTTTCTGCGAGAAAGTTATTATAGAAAAAAATTCGAGTAAATTAGAATGGCAAAGAGATTATCCAAAGATTAACATTGTACTTTGCACTGTTGCAGAAGAGTTTAGGACATTTTTAACAAATGCAACAATTGGTACTTTCTAGGAAAGATTATGGAATAGTCTGTAAACTATCCTCCTACCTTGAAGGAGAAACACAAAATTTTAAGTTAAATGAACCTGGCGAAAGATGCTAATTACATTTTTACACTTTACATGGCTAAAGATATTTTTAGAGAAAAAAAACGCTGCAGTTGTAAAACCGTTTTTTCATTGCAGTTTGCTATGTACCATGGTTTTTAAATTTTTTTTAAGGTTTTAGGCTTCCTTTAATGATTTGCAAGTTATCTAGACAGCCTATGCTATGGAAAAGGTTAATACGAAAGTTTAAAATTCTTTGCTTCTGAGAATGGGACGCCATACTTACCTCACTAACTGTGTTTTGTCCTTGGAGCATAAAAATGTTCCAGGTAAAACAAAGCTGCAAATGCTGCAAATTCTAATTGAGTATAAAGAGCCAAAGGATTTTAACTTTAAAGAGCCATAGAAAATAGCTTACTTTCATTCTATATTTTTCGACCTTCTTGTTATACTGCTAATTTGATAACGGTTATTACAGATAGGTTTTATCGTTCATTAGATAGATGTGGAGAGGTTAAGGCTATTGCTCTCGACATTTCTTAATCTTTCAATTAATTTTATCATGCTGGTCTTCTCCACTACCATGATCTCTTCTTACGGTGTATTAGGTAACATATTTAGGATTATTGAATCCTTTCTGTTGCCATATCTAGAATGCATTTTTGAATGATGGTTTCTCCTTTAGAAAAGGTGCAAAAATGCATTGTTTTGATGAAACAAGATTTTAAACCACTTTACCATTCACGCTTTATTAGCTGTGCTTTACTTGATAGTGGAAAAGTTGCTCTTATTGAAAATATTATTGATGCTGATGATATTATGATAATTACAGGTTTTTTGGGCCGAAAATTTTTTGCACTAATTCGAGTAAATCTACTTTGTTCAATGTTTCTTTGATAACTTTATTGCTGAAAAAATACTTATTACTGCTAAGAGTAAATTATTTTGTTTCTTTTGCTTTACTTCATTGTGACCGGTAAACAGACTCAATGTTGCGTATTATACTAATGTTGTAAATTTTTTATTATTTCTTTAAAGAAAGATGTAATAATTATGTTCACTAAAGTAGTTTCTATGATTTCTAAGTGATTTAAGTTTGCAGTAGTTGTTGCAATTAAAACTTTTTATTACATCTTAAAAAGTAAAGTTATACAAATCACTTTACGTTTACAGCCAGTAAACGTAAAACAAACTTTTTTTTTATTGCAGAAAATAATTTTTTTTAAATAAGAAAAAATTATATGAAATTAATTAGCATAGATCTTTTTTTAATTTGGATAACACTTTTTTAGTGATTTATACATTATTTATAAAATAAGAGTTTTTAATAAGTTTTAAATAAAAAACAGTGACTCTACCAATATAAATAATTATCGTCCTATTTCAGTTCTTCCTGCGCCCACTAAAGTTTAAGAAAGAATTTTGTACACCAAAATATATAATCACCTTACTATAAACAACTTATTATACAAAAATCAATACGGCTTTCAAAAAAACAAATCTACTGAACACGCAATTCTTGAAGTTACTAGAAATATTTCTTACTCATTCGAAAATTCTCAATTTACTTTGGGTGTTATCATAGACCTGGCGAAAGCTTTTGATACTAAAGATCACGAAATTCTTTTTAAAAAGTTAGAGTGGTACGGAATAACTGGTAATGTATTAGTTTTGTTGAAAAGTTGCCTTTATAATAGAAAGCAATTTGTTTATGCAGATGAAAGTACATCATCTAGTTTTTTAAATGTAACATGCGGAGTTCCGCAAGGATCCATTTTAGGACCTCTTTTATTTTTAATTTACATTAATGATCTATATAAAGCTTCAAATCTAATTACAATTATGTTTGCTAATGATTCTAACTTATTTCTCTCCCATAATAATATAATACATTATTTAACAACATGAACATTGATCTGGCTAAAGTTTCTAATTGGTTTAAATGAAACAAATTATCATTAAATTTTGAAAAAACTAAATGGATTCTTTTAAATCCAGCAGGTAAAAAACACCAACTTCCAATTAATATGCCTGATCTTTTTATTGATGATATTCTTATTAAACGGGCTTTAGTGAAAAAATTTTTTGGTGTGTATATTGACGAAAATCTTACTTGGACGAATCACATTGCAACTTTGTGTAACAAAATTTCTAAGAGTATAGGGATTTTGTACAAAGCAAGAAGCGTATTAAACAAACATACATTAATTCAATTATATTACTCACTAATTCATTGCCATTTAAGCTATGCTAATATTGCTTGGGGCAGTACCAATAAAAGAAAACTCGAGCCTCTTTATCGGCAACAGAAGCATGTTGCACGGCTTATAAATTTTAATGGCCGTTTCGCTCATGCCAAACCTCTTTTATATGAAATGAAAGTTCTTAATATATACGAACTATATGTTTTTAATATTTTATGTTTCATGTTTCAATGTAAAACAAACTTATCGCCTATTTCTTTTCATAATTTATATCTACAAAAAGACAGAAATAAATATATATTAAGGAATAATAATTTAATTCGACAACCATTTTCTCAAACTAATTTTGGAAAATTTTGTATTTCTTTTCGTGGACTATTTTTATGGAACAATGTAATTTTAAATGCTCCAATTGATATTTCTAAAGATTGTACTTTAAATTTTTTTAAACAAAATCTTAAAAAACTAATTTTTTCAATTACAAATATATTGATTTACTTTTAATATATTTTCAAGTTTATTTAATTATTTTATTCTGTAGACTAATGTTTAATGTGAAAAAACGTTATTTGTGTATATGCTTTTTATATAATTTTAAAGTTAAAATAAGTGTTTTACTTCAGCGGTTCTCGGTGACAAGACCTGCCGGTCTTCTTTCGAGTTTCCGCGTTCTTTATTATTTTTATTACAAAATCGTTTTATTGTATTTTCTTTCTTCTATTTAGATTTTTATTTTTTTTTATTTATAAAAACTGTAAAATGAATTATTAAAAAGTTGGGCTAAAACTTAGGCTATTGAGCATGAGACTCTTAATAATTAAACATGGCATTAGGTTAAAGCCTCGAGTTGGGTGTCTCTATTATGCATTCACCGCGGCTCTTTAGCCGTAGTAAAGGCAACCTATAATAGTGAATAAAAGCATTGTAAAAAAATCCTTTACATAACTTTAGATATAGTTTAGTATTAGTTGAATCAAATATTTTAAATCTTCCTTAATGTCTTATATAAATAAGAAAATGTCATAATGGAAACCTCTCCGAACTTCAGAAGTGATTACTCTACAATAAGAAAATACTTTTTTATTTATACTATATCTGGTATCTTATTCGTTTTTTTAATTTCTATTTTTTTTTAATTTATAGCTGCAGCATCCAAATTTACGAAGCAAAAATGAAAACAAAAATTAGCAGTTAATATCATAAACTGCAGCTCAGGATTTTGGAGAGAAAACAAAATGTGATTCAACAAAGATGGATACTAAATTCGAACGTGACGTTCAAACATTTTGGACATTTTACTACATAATCAAATATAAGTTAAAATATCATAGTTTGTTTGTAGTTCTTTGGAAATAAATATTGTTTATTGATGATGATTTTATACCTTGCATATATAGTGCATAAGTACTAAAAAGGCTTATTATACATGAAATAGCATACTTCTTTATGTTATATTAACAGGATTTATATATGTAAAACAGGTTAGTATATAACCTGTATATACATAAACAGGTTATGTATAACCTGTTTAATTCAAAAGAATAACGCAACCTTATACTATAGTACCATTTAAACAAAAATTTTTTATAAGTTTTAATTATTAAAAAATAATAAAAGTTAATATACTTTTTTTTATTAATTTTTAAAAATAAAAATTTATAACCGACAACACTCAATATTGGAGTAATTAGTTTACAATACTGGCATAGTTTCTTGAAAAATGGTATTTAATAAAAGTTGTATTGATTTATTTTAAAAAAATACTCTTTCAGGTTCAACACTTGTTGGACGAATGTTCATCAAACAGTCAAAAATTATTTGAGTGTACTTCTCTTGTATATTTTCTTGTCGAAAGTAACTCTAGCTTTAGCTCTTTTTTTATAACTTCTTTTAGACCTTTTGTGTTACTTTCTTCTAAAACAGTTAAAGAAAATTATGGCATTTTAAATATCAGCAGTAAAGCTGTAATTATTAGAACTATTGTAGAATATTTTGTACAATAGTGCGGAATATGGTGAGAGTATTCAAAGAAACCTAAATGACATCAGTAGGGTCTGTTATATAGTGTAACACATCTGAACTTTTCATTCTTCTTTCTTTAATACAACTTATTAATTCATTTTTTAGTGCAATACTTTAAAAAGTGTTTTGGTTACTTTACTCGTCTAACATAAATTATAATGTAAGATCTTCAACATATAAATTAACCGTTTCAGTGCAGAGTGTTTCAACGGCCGACCGATAGGTTGCAAGCTTGATATTATATTTGAAACTAATTTTAATTCACTTTCATTAAAATCTATGTCAATTTTTAAATCTATCAGACTTTTTCGAACAGCATCTTTAAGTTTTAAAATCTTTCCTAGATAAACTACTTCATCTAGTTTCACAATCTGAAACTAAAGAAAGTTCTTTTCCATCAGTTTCTTTAACGTATTTTTGCAGTAGTTTATCATTTTTGGTTGGTGATTTTCTGAAAAGTTTTACAAATTTCTGAATTTTTGTAAATAAAGAATTTAGCTCTGCGTTTTGTAGAACAAGTTGGATTGTGTCAATATCTTCGTGGTCTACTTCAAACTTTTGAAGTTCATTTTCCGAATAATCAGAACCAACATTAAGTAATACATGTTCATTAACATCTTATACATCTGTTGAACTAGTATTATAAAGTTCTTTTATAGTTGTCAATTATATGCCATGTACGATACATAACTGATGGTTTTAATTAAGTAACATTACCGTTTTCTTGTTAACGGCAGCTCCATCTGATGTTATGCACACAATATTTGACAAAACTATATTAAACTCTTAAAGCTTCTTTTCAATTAGTTCTGCGCATACCTCAGTAGGTGCGGATCCACGAATCCGAGTCAATCCAATTTTTCAAAAATTACCGTTATTTCCATGAATAATAATATTTAACTGGCTTTTTATTCAATATCCATTCATTTGTGGTAAGGCTATAAGTTTTTTTATTGAGCTTATTCTGTGAAATTTCTTTTACAACTTCCTTCCTTATTTTATTGGCATAACTCATTATTTTTTTGTGAATGGTTTTGGGCGAGTTTGATAACTCTTTCGATGCTATTGCAACTACCGGTTTCTTTGCGCGTTCTTCTATATTTCTTTATTTATATAACACATAAATTCGAGGCGATAAGTTTATTCAAGCCTTAAGTTCAAACAAAAGAATGCTTTACAATTTTATATTTTTAATTTTTAATCTATTGACAAGAAAATAAATAACCTTTTTAATATTTATAGCATGTTCCTTATTAGATAAAAAAATTCGGCAATTAGAAATGAAAACAATCCTTACATATCAAAAAGCTTGAATTACAATTTTTTTTACAAACCTTGATTTACAAATTACAAAAATTATTTTCGTAATTTGTAAATCAAGATTGTAATACCGGTAAACCGATAAATGGTATTACAATCCCAAACTAAAACATAGTATACTTTTTTCATCGCCTTTATGAATGAGATAAAATTCTTATATGCTTCTAGTCGGTGATCATATTGTATAAGGGATCGTCCATAAGTTACGCAATGCAAAACGTATTTAAAAAACAAAAGTAGAAGATATTAAGCACTTTTACGCGGCGACTTTCATTTAACATAATGAGCTAAACTTAATATTTCATTTAAATAAAAACTCTGGGATACGTTTTGAAAGTTATTCCTCAAAAAATGCATGTGCGACATGGATTTAAAGATTTTTTGCGTCATTTTTTTTTGATGACCTAAACTTGTGTTCACGCTATATTAATTGCACTGGATACACTAGGCTGCTATAGGTTATACGGTTTTTTTATGTTTAATTCGATGGTATTTAAAATGCAAAATAACAATTTAAGCTTATCTTATAAGTTGCTGCAACCATAATATTGCAGTGATATAACAAAATAGTCCAAAGTTTCCTTGATTGGAACCAAAAAGTTTTCCTCACATAATCGGTAATAAAAACAAAGGGTTGTAGAAATAGTTCACGCGCAATTTAAAAATACTTAGTAACAACCATAAACCTTAAGAATAATACTTTAGTTAGTAATTCTTGTTCAATAAATCAGAAGAAAGTCATAACAGTTAAAGCTTTCAAACAATTTTTTGTTTGCAGACTTTCAGTTTTGTCAAGATAATGTTAATCCTATTATATGCTTCGAATGAACTGTTTAAATTTTCACTGTAATGATAAAAGTTATTATAAATTATGGCCTGCTTCAATACACGGTCTTCTATTCTGCTTAAACCAGAAAAAATAAAAGGCCAGTTCAAAAACCCATTTTTAATCGGATGGACAATCTTTCAAAAAATATTTTAAATATTGAGCTATAAATTTTAAGTAAGTAAATCTGGCACGGGATAAAAAAATTTGCTTGGCCTAATCGAAGTATATATATACTATACTTCACTAAACTTTGTAAACTTCTAGGCTTTTTTTTCAGGTTTCTTTTTAGTAAAAAATAGTAATCATGATTAATAAATGTCTTTACTGAAAATAACACAACATTTATTAACCTTTATAATTATACATTACTAAAATGATTATAGAAAGACATGGGTTATATTTGCCAGTAGAGTTTTTAATATGTTAAAGGACTGCACAAGAAATAGAATACACAAAGTAAGGTTTAAAAGTGTTTAAAAAAATTGTAAATAAACTGTTTCAAAATGTGAAACAAAAGATTCTTATTTTTTTCTCTGTCTTTTTTTTAAATGCAACAATATTATCTACAACAATGGAATCACTGACTCTCTTTCTGATGTTATCAAAATAAATATATGAAATAATAGTTTTTATAAATTCCTTTTAACAATTTTGGTGATATAAACAAATAAATGGTTGGTAACTTTTCTACTGCCAAGAACTAACTTTGCTGCTTTAAGGTGTTGCATTTGAGATTGATAAATAATACCAAATACTATATTAAATAAATCTAAGATAGCAAAACTATTAGAGACATATTCTAAAAGGGGTAGTGATGGAGATGTTAGCCCACCTCTGGACAATTTATTAAAATAACTATAGTCATTTGACTCTTGTTGACTATGTTGACTACAAAGCAATTTGCATCATACTTTAAACTTATTAATCAGTTTTTTGACATTAAAACCACCAATATAAGTAGCAACTTCACGCGAATCATCTGATAAAGTCAAACAATCATTATCTCGTTCTTTGATCAGATCCATCAAGAATGTAACATGTTGTGTATCTTCAACATCATTAATATCATTTTCAAGTATTTTAATTCCTTCTTTCATTAAACTTTTTATTTGGATTATCTTCTCATTATAGATAACATATTTCAAACTGACAAAAAACCTGCCACCACTCATTTGGCGGTATTGCCCAAAAATTCTTTCTAACGGATCACTTTGAAAACGAGCCGTCAATATAAATTTATAATTATCTTCCAATAGATCTATAATTATCTTCCAATAGATCTTCTATTAACAAAGCTTGACATAATAAAGTACTTTGTAGTGCAGATGATGTTTGAGGAGATAATGTATATTTCATTCATTTAACCATTCAGCGAAAGCTCAAAAAAGTCAAGTTTTTTATCATTATTAATATTATTAGAAAACTGGTTTTTTGAATTTGTAATTGTCGACCATTTATTAAAAAAAATTAGGAAAAATGCATCATCTAAACGGTTGGGAAAATATGATTTTATTAGTGCTGCTGTAGTTTCATGGAAGATACCTAAAGTGACATTTTGCTTGTAGTTTCCAGGATGGACAACTTTGCTATTTATTTTCAGTGCTTTTTTCAAACTTGCATCCAACAGGCTGTCCTTTTCTAATAAATCATAAAATATTTTCCATGATAGTTCTCCTGGTTGAACGTAAATTTCATCTTTAAAAGCTGAAAAATGAAATTCTGGAAAAATAAACTTTTTTTGTGATTGTACATTAGTAAACAAATCATCTGGTTTTTTACCATATGCATCAAGCAACTTTGTAAAAGAGGAAACATTTGAAGCATGATTGTTACAAACAACACCTCGAACATTATAACTATGTTTTATTAAAGATTGAATCAAGCTGAGAATTTCAGTCTTCAACCAATTGCTGTTTATTTTTATAATTGGAACTGCTTTGATGACGCAAGAGGAATTTTCTTTTAAACCAGATAACATAAAAGAAACAATACTACTAATTCTAATGACATCTCCACCAGAATATTCTGCACAATTTTGCAAATACACTTCATCAAAAATTATTGTTAGATTATTTAATAAGCTCCTATTTTCATGTAACAAGTTCAAAACTTTCATAGAATAAATTTCACCTGCTTTAAGCTTGCCTAACAGTGATATATACGGAAGAGGGAATTCCATCAGACGTAAATGATTAGTTTGCAATGATGTGTAACGCAACATCAAAGCCAATTGAAGCATATATGAAAAATAAATCTTTTTATTTGATGAGTTTTAAGTACTTCAAGAATGGAAGAACTTTTCTTTTTCAATGCTAAAATGGAAATCGAAGTTTTCTAGCATACTCCTTCTCCTTAACATACATTGGTGGGTTACTCTGAGCCAAGATGGCAAAGAAACTGTAAGATTTTTATAAAAAAGTTTGACATGAAGATTTTTGTCAACACGAATACATTCAGCAACTTCAGGTATGAGTAGTCCATTTTGAATAATTTTATGGAACACGACACAATCATCGAATTTGGAAAATGGTGAATCAGCAACTGCAAGAGAATTAAGATCTTCAATACTTACATTTGATAAAAACTTCTGATATTCATCTTCTTGAAAAATTGATTCAGTTGGTGATTTTCTTGGTATAAACATAAATGGAAGTGAAGCTGGCCGGGTATATTATAGGAACAGGCTTCAAATTATACAACAAGCGAAATCATTTTTCTGATGCTCCTATTGTACTAAACTTTCATCAAAATGTTTTTGGCAGATCACAGATGATTTAGAAACAGTCCAACAATATTTATTTACAAATCTAACCCGTAACTTAAATCATCATCTTTTGGAAAACCGAAGACTGGTATAACTTCACCACCATTATAACTTGAAATACAACCGACAACACATCATTTATTACCCATTATTATTATTAATAACTAAAAAGTAGCTATAAATAACAATACATATTTGGTGAAGTTTATAAACTTCTGATTTTTTTGAAACTTTTTGATTTTTCAAAAAAACGAAGACCAGATATATTAGGGGAAAGGCGCCTATGATGGCATACTTAACTTTGAAGCTTCATTATTCAGTATCCTGAAGACCAATAATAAAAGTTTTTATATGGATACATTCCTTGTTACATCTAGAACAATAATTACCCTGGGAGTTTTCATCAGTTTTATTTTTTTTATAAGTTATTCTTATTGTAAAAAAAAGCACAAGTATGCCATCATAGGCAACCACTGCTCCTATGATGGCATAGGGGAGGATGGGGCTAGTTAGGAACAAAGGTAACTTAATGTTTTCATTTAACCTTAGAGTCTTCCCTCAGAAAAGCTAGAGATTACTCGAAACCATCCTAATTTACCATTTCATGCTACACACCAGCTTTGTAAAATTTTGCGCATGCGCATAATGTATATTGCGTTTTACATATTTTTTGGACCAAAAAAAATTTTTGGAGCATCGCTTTCTTTTAACTTTTGTTAAAAATAAGTTTTTCTTATAAAAAAAAAGGTTTTCCCAACTCGTCAATATTTCAACACCCCCAACTCGTCAGTATGCCATCATGGGTAAAAGTCATCATTTTCATTAAAACAAGCTGTGTCTGCTTTGTTCAAAAGATAAAATTAAAGTAACTATTCCACTAAATGCACAAAACTTGAAAATAAAATGCATGAAAATTTCATTTCTGCACAGTTAATAGTAAAATCACAATCTTAAATATATGAAGGAAATAAAACTACAACAGCACATCTCAAAATCGATTTTTGTTGATTATAAAAACAATCCTTGTGCACAAGGGACGTTTTTTCACTAAAACTAATGTAAAGTCAGTATAGTCATGTAGGTCTAATCATTTTTTTACCAAAACCAATTTTAATGGAAATATGACCGGTATGCCATCATAGGCGCTATGCTATCATAGGCGCCTTTCCCCTATTGAATTTTGGAGAAACGTAGTTGAGTGGTGCTACATCGATTGATCTATATCTGCCCTAACCCAAAGCCTCAGTCGATGTAGTAGCATTCCCTTGCATGTTATCCATAAATTAGCCAATCTAGCTGGACAAAACCTCATTTTGAGTCAACTTTCGCTTACCGTGGTTTACGATTTTAGTTAGTTTAACAGGGCCTAATAATTGTTAATAATTTCTTTTAATAGTTCTTTTTAATAAACTTCCAAGTTTTTCATAATTGTCAAGATAATTATTTTTATAGCTTGCTATTAACTATAGCCAATAAAAGTTAAATGTATTTATTGTAATAACATTGATAATTTTTTTACATCTCCTATAGTAAACTATGAAAAGAGTGGAAATAAATCTCATGAAGTCAACATTCGCAGTCTAATGACATTTCGTGAAATAGGATGTGGCAGAGAATCAATGATACACTCTGCAAATATTATGAAGATGTCATCCCCTATGACTTATCGAAATATTAACAGAGATAATGACGAGTTACATATCGCATATCAGAAAGCTGCAATTTATAGTATGACAAATTCTGCTATGGAGGTAACACAAAGTCTTTTAAAACTAAATAATAATTCATCAAGTCTTTTTGATTGCACTTTTTTTGTTTTTGTTTTACTTGGCAGATATTCTTCCCTTAATTGTGTTGTTGCTGTGATAGCGCACAAAAGCAAAAAAGTAATCGACACTTTAGTGATGTCAAAGTTTTGCAAAAATTGTGAAATATGGAATAAAAAAAAGAGTTCTTTAAAATTTGATAAGTGGAAGTTGAAGCATACTTGTCAAATAAACCATTCTGGATCAGCAGGGTCAATGGAAGCAGCTGGAGCCATTAAAATATTTTCTTCTTCAATACAAAAATACAAGCTTCGCTATGGTAGGTATTTAGGCGACGGAGATACTAGTCTTTTACAAAAGTAGAGTTAAAAATGGAGACTTATTGATTCCATAAAAACTAGAATGCGTAGGTCATTATAAAAAAAAAAAAAAAACCATATGGAGACTTATTGATTCCAGAAAAACTAGAATGCGTAGGTCATTATAAAAAAAAAAAAAAAACCTTATGGAGACTTATTGATTCCAGAAAAACTAGAATGCGTAGGTCATTATAAAAAAAAAAAAAAACCATATGGAGACTTATTGATTCCAGAAAAACTAGAATGCGTAGGTCATAATAAAAAAAAAAAAAAACCATATGGAGACTTATTGATTCCAGAAAAACTAGAATGCGTAGGTCATAATAAAAAAAAACAAAAAACCATATGGAGACTTATTGATTCCAGAAAAACTAGAATGCGTAGGTCATTATAAAAAAAAAAAAAACCATATGGAGACTTATTGATTCCAGAAAAACTAGAATGCGTAGGTCATTATAAAAAAAAAAAAAAAACCATATGGAGACTTATTGATTCCAGAAAAACTAGAATGCGTAGGTCATAATAAAAAAAAAAAAAAAACCATATGGAGACTTATTGATTCCAGAAAAACTAGAATGCGTAGGTCATAATAAAAAAAAAAAAAAAACCATATGGAGACTTATTGATTCCAGAAAAACTAGAATGCGTAGGTCATAATAAAAAAAAAAAAAAAACCATATGGAGACTTATTGATTCCAGAAAAACTAGAATGCGTAGGTCATTATAAAAAAAAAAAAAAAAAACAGGCAATAAATGTCAGTAAATGAGAAAAGAATTAAAAAGCGAGATAATATCGGATCGTAAAAAAATCTCTGGAAAGGGAAGATTAACGAATAAAGCCATTAATACACTTCAAAATTATGTTGACATGGCAATTAGAGAAAATACATCAGACTTACTAGAGATGCGTAACTCTATTATTGCAACATTGTATCACTGCACTGCTTTTGCTTGAGACAAACATGTCACTTATTTTGTACTTAAGGCAAAATTAGTTGGTGCAAATGGCAGTCTGATAAAGTAACTAAACTTAATACATATAAAAGTAAAGTAAATTTGCCAGAAATTATAATGAGCAAATTAAAACCAATTTTTCAAGACTTTTCTAAAGTGGAGCATCTTAAAATGTTTTTGCATGGCTTGACTCAAAATTGTAATACCAGGATACTATTTCAATCTTAGTGCTCAGCGATTTGACAAAAAGCGTCTATAAAATATTGAGTTAAAGTCAAGCGAAAGAGATAAAAGAAGAAAAAAGACATGAAGATTACTCAAAAAAGGTTATTTTGACAAAGAACAAGAGGTTAAGGGTGTTCAATTGTATTTTGCTGGTTAGTTTTAATGTTTTTAGCGACTGATTTTTTTAGTTTATAGCTTTTTTTATTTTAAAAGTTATTTTTCTCAGTTTTCTACTTTTTGAATATTTCTAAAACTAGAACACGAATATCTTAGAAACAATTAACACTTTTGTTTGAAAATTTCACAGTTTATTCCTTGTTATTGTAAAGTGTCTTAGAAGTATGGAATAGTCTTGCATAAGTGATTTGTTGTATTATATATTATATGTGTTACATATACGGTTAACATGAGCATGTTATATTTATAATGTATTTATATGTTGTTATTTATTGTAATTATAAATGTGTTTTGAGAAAAAATTAATTAAAGTACTTAATTGTTTTATTAATTCTCTACACGAAAATATGAGTGGAATTTAGTAGCATCGAAAAAATACAAAATAATCTTATAAGATCTTGCAAATCTTATAAGATTATTTTGTATTTATAAGATTTTATCTTATAAGATTATTTTGTATTAAAAAAAAAATTGGTTGCAAAAAACTTGACAGTCAAAAATAAATTTTAACTTTCATGAAAGTTTTTATTATTGGAAAAAATATAATTCAAACTGATATCAAATTAAACTAATTTTTTAAATTATTTATCATTGTTGTAATTTTTAATTATTTCTACAATTTTTAATTATTTCTACAAAATGATTTAGATTAAGAGTTTAAGGAGGATAACCACAAAAATAAAATTAAAAAAAAAGTTTTAGAAACAAAAAATTAAAAACCACCATTTGGTTAAAATTAGTTTATATACATCTTACATCATGAATATTGCTTAGTATCTAGATTTTTCATAAAAAAACAGAAAATCGTTAAAATCACGTTAAAATAAAGCTTTAATAACTACACTTGTAACACGATTTTTGAATGCTTAAGCTTTGAAACTTAGAAATTGTCTGCTAAGTATAATATTTTAAGCACAATTTTCAAACGTATCTTTTTAATGAAACACAAATAAACTCTTCAAATCAAGTTTTACATTGAGGAAATTAAAAACTCTGTTACTACCGTATTTACCGTCATTGAAGTAAAGAATTGTAGAACCAACACCTAATTCAAGCAAAAGTCTTGTAACAAAAATAGTTTTTGACTTAAACTGACATAAATTTATTTATTTGTTATAAACTCTTCTTTTTAAAATGAATAAACATTTTTTTACTTCTTTAAATTCTGGTGTAGGATAAGATTTTTACAACTCTGTTTTTTACTTATGATTTAGTAAATAAAATGAATTAGTAAAAAACAGATTAATTTTCCCCAGTAAAAAATTTCATTTTATTTTTTATTCACCATTGTTTTTGGTTTAAATTTTTACTTTCTTGAGATTTTGACTTAAAATCCTAAGAAAGTAAAAATTTACCCAAGTAAAAATGTATTTTGCAACCACATTGATTCAATAGTACTGACAACTGTCAGTACTATTGAATTAATAGCATTGAGTAGATACTAACTGCTTTTTGTAAACAGGTTAATTTAATTTGTCTATAATTATAGATAACGTCATTCATAACAATTCATAAAGATGACTTTTTCAAAAAAGTAACCTTTTTTTCTGAGAAATTGTTTACAGAAACTTAGGCTGCATATAGAGTAGGATGCAAAACGAGCGACTTAAAGAATATTTGGAAGTGACTGAAAATAAGGAATGGAAATGCAAAGTTTGCAAAGAAAAAATTATTAATTCTTGCCGGTAATGTTTCTCACCTCAAAAATCATTTGCATTTAAAGCACAAGAATATTGTTCTATTGCCATAGAACTTGGAATTTTTGAAAGAAAAAGTGTTTGACACAAAAGTTATAACAACGTTTAAGAAGTTGCTATTTTAACAATTGCTGTTAAAATGCCCCTATAACATTTTAAAGTTACGTTACGTATTGTAACGAAAACAAGATTCATTAAATTACGTGCAAAATGTCCGTTATTTTTACGTAACCGAAACGTAATAATACGTAATAACCGAAGCGTAACAATACGTAATAATAAGGTATTGTTACGTTTTTAAAAATATCCACAAAATTTCGTGCTAAATTTTATTTTTTAATAACGAATTTTTTATTTCTTACTTTCCCAATTTTACATTTGTTTATTTTATATAGTTAACGGAATTGCTAATTTTTAAAATAAGCGCTCTAAACACTGCGCCACGCGGCCGTGGCGCAGTGATTAGAGCGCTTGCATAAGAAGCAGAAGATCCAGACTCAAAACGAGCTCTGAACATATTTTCGCGTCACGGTAAGGAAGGAGGCGTGAACTTCCTGGTTAAATGCAATTCCGCGGTGCTCTGTGACAAGACCGTTAGGTCTTCTTATGGCACCTAATTAACAAAAGAAAAAAAAAAAAAAAAAAAAAAAAAAATTAAACTTTATATATACGGAATATATCAATGGGCTTAGCGATAAGTCATATTAGTCTTCTTCTCACTCCTGCTACCTATATTTCTTGTAAGTAACTAACGGATTGTATATGTTTACACGGCAAAAAATAAATATAACAGTAAAGTGAAAATAAATTAATTATTATAACTATTTTATTTTTATTTAATAATTAAATAAACTTTAATATTTAATTAAAACTTGATATTTTGAAATACAATTTTTGATTAAAAGATACTAATTTCCGACTTTCTAATTTTCTTATTATGTGTTTTAATTTAGGCATTATATGCGCGCATTGGAGTAGTTCTCGGACATCATACTTCAAATAGAGAATTACATGCCATACACAGAAACTAAAAATTATATTTAATGTTTAATAATTTATTTAAAAAATGGTTAGTCCGTAACAAATAATAATTTTGAGAATAGTATTTCTCAAAATTATTTTTGGGATAAATACTATTCTCAAAATTATTTGATTGGTTAAAATTATATGAGGAACATGTCGACTATAATATAAGTTTGATTGGTTTGATTGGTTAAAATTATATGAGGAACATGTGGACTATAATATAAAGTTTAGAACAAAGCAGTGGATGGGTAAATATTTGTTTTGAAAGATATTGCTCCACACTTACTTTTTTTTTATTATTGAATAAAGGCAAATGTTTTTTAGGAAACCAAGAAAGGTTATACTTCAAAAACTTGACAGAGAGTACCTGGATTAGAAGATTTAAAAGGATTGTTTAAAACAAACACTTTTGTTTCAGAATTTGTCAAACATTATATTCTTATTAAGCTATTTTTTTTTTTAAATCGTACTTAATAATTTCTTGCTAAGTTTTAAAGTTCATACTATTTACGATAATTTTTTATTTAAAACTCCAGATTTGTTTTAGGTTTAGAATTATATTTTAACAGTTTTTAATACATAGAAATATATCTTTTTTTTCATTTATTGTAATGTTACATGATTTTTTTGCTTTAATCGCAAATTTCATTTTTAACAATAAAATAAATATTACAAAAAATTGTCTAAGTTGTTATTATTACTCTATAGAACATATTTATTTAATCAAATACTGGAAAATCGGTATTTGTTTAAAAATTGTATTTGCTTATGCCTTAATCTTAAATCTAATACTCCAATATAATGTTTAATGCACTTAGTTACGGTTTAATGCGCTTTGCTACAATCGTTTTAACAAATTTAATTGGCTAAAATAGAGTAAGCGTATAATTGGCTGTATGTGAAAAGTCTAATTTACTGCACTTAATTAGAACAGTTTATTGACATCACGTTTTTCAAGTTTAAACGTGAATGAGTCAGGTAATACAACTTAAAATTAATACTTTACTTTATTATTTATTTTTAAATTTTATTGTATATTTGTCTATGCAAATAAAAGTTCTATTATATAATTCAATTAAAACTTAAAGGTATTTTTCTAAATAAATTTTTTGTAAGTCATTAATTTAATGCGTTTACCCAATCAAGACGCAATATCAATGCGATATCAGAATGATATCAAAACTTAAGCTTACTAGATCTACAAAGAATAAAAACCAATCAGAAAGGCCACGCAAAACAATGCGTAATCAGGATAAAAAGCTTGTAATACTTAGCAAAGAAAATCCCCGCTTTACAGCAGTCGATTTAAACGTACAAATAAGACGTTTCTATTGAATGAATTGTAGTATTTCTACTATAAAATGTTGTTTACATCACGCTAATTTATTTGGAAGACGCCCAGCTAAAATATCGTTACGCCCGAAGCAGTGCCGTAACTAGGCAGGTGCAACAGGTGCACTTGCACAGGGCCTGTAGATTAGGCGGCCGTGAAATGGAACTTCAAACTGACGAAAATATCTTTCAATAATATCTATTGAATATAACATTGTTAAAGATATTAATTATGACGACGTTATAAATGAATTTGCGCAAATGAAAGCGAGAAAAGTGCAATTTTAATGAAGAAATTTTTAAAAATAATAAATTAAAAAATATTTTTTATTTACAATTTTTCCAAAAAAAAGTTAGGCTTAGGGGGCCGAAAAATGAAATTTTGCACAGGGCACTAGAAAAGCTAGTTACGGCGCTGGCCCGAAGTAAATTTGCATCAGAGCATCTAAAGTGGAGTAGTCAACAATGGTCAAAAATTCTTTTTAGTGACGAAAGCAAATTTATGCTGTTCGGATCATATGGAATCAGGAATGTTCGACGTCCAGTATGTACAAGATTCATGCCATATAAAATATGCGAATGCGGCTTGAGGTAGTGTTAATAAAAGTAAATTAGAACCTCTTCATTGCCAACAGAAACATGCTACACGTCTTATTAATTTTAAAGACCGTTTTTCACATGCTTTGCCTTTTTTTATTGAAATGAATATTTTAAATATATTTTAACTAAATATTTTTAATGTACTGTGTTTTAAGTTTAAATGTAAAACTCGTACACCTCCGGAGTTATAATAATATGATAATTAACTTGTGAATATAAAGTTTATATTCACAAATTATTAAGTTATATTATTTATGCTTAACTTCTAAAAGTTACTAAATAATGTAAACTTGTTTAGTCGAACAAAATTATTACAATGCGTTTAAAATAAAATTTCTAAAAATTATTAAATCAGTGAAATTTTGGAAATCACAAACCTTTCCAAAAATATAAAATATTTTTAAGTTTGTTGTCTGTGCTCTTGACACTGGACACGTTCCCATTATTCCAAGACCATGAGTATATAAAGTTTGTGGATTATGGAAGTGTCGATGGACTTTCTCTTTGAAAAAAACAAGTAGTTATAGTATAATTAATCCAAACTGGAGAGAATATCGCATTACAGCAGTTTATGCAAAAACAGGTTTAAATGACATTGATTTGATGTTTTTTCTTTTTTTAAAGAAACTTATCATTTTCGTTAAGAAATCAATTAAAAATTTAGAATTATTTGTTTCTTTATTAAAAATTATTTTGTTATTTATTATAAACCTATTATCTCTTAGATACTTTTAATGAAGTAGAAAAAATACAAGTAGATCAATCAGGAAAATCTGATGGGTCAGGAGTACCACTGACTGATGTTGAAAATTATTTTATAAGACCTAAAGGCTCTTTCACCTCAACATCTTCAACTTCAACGCTATTTACGGTTACGCCTTATAAAAAAAGGTTAAAAACGTTATCTAATTTGGATTACAGTGATGAAGAATGTGGTAAAAAAGTGATGAAATGTAGTGGTTCGAAAACAAGAAATAGTTATTATGCTGATAAAGATTGCAGTAAAAGTGAAGACAGCAATATTTTTCAAGACATATTTTATTCTTCATTTTTTTTTGCATAGGTTATCTTTACAAAGCTAAATAAAAAATTCCTCAAGGCTAAATTTTAAAATGAAAATGTCAATCTAAATCATTTTTTCATCAATTTAATATTTTTTAAATAAAGTAGTAAGCTTTTTTTTTCAAGCGTAATTGTTACCCTTGTAGTTTTCAAAAGTTGTATAAACTATAAAATTGTTCTAATAAATGTTATAAACATCAATGATGGTTTTGTATTAATGTCATAATTTATATGAATTTATTATAATAAGTGATTTTAGACATATTTTCAGTCACTAAGTCAGTCAACAAAAAGAATTTAATTTTTTTAAATACATATTTCTCTAGGCGACAATTCAGATTACAGCAAGAATTCACAGCAAATAATGTTGAAATCACTTCCTATCCTACCTAGTAGAATATATTTATTATTTATTTATATATATTTAGTTATTATTATTTCTTTTGAAAAATAACTTAATTATTATTCTATAAAAAAAGTTTCCATAGATATGATTAAATATATGATATGGTTAAAAATAATTCAATTATAACAGACAAGAAACTATCATAAAGTACTACGTTTTGATAAAAAACCAGCATACAACAAGCACATTTAAGATGACGGAAAAAGAAACATTTCATCTTTAAGTCCAAATAAAGTTTCAAGTATAATCATTCAGCCAAGTTGTGAAGGTAAAACTACATTTTAATCCAAGTAATCCACCGTTGTAATAACTGTCCAAATTACCCCACGTGACTAACATATGCAATGACCCTATTATTACCCACTTAGACTGATGAATCAAGGCATCTCTATTCTTGATCAATTGTGATCGTTTTTCTCCAATAATCAATAACTCTCCGCAATTCCGAATCAATGGCATTATGGATGAGTTAAAGCAATTTTTTACAATCTAATGTCCTTCCTGATATTAATATGAAGCAGGTTGTCCTGGATTACATGTTACCAGTAGCAGGGTGACCTAACCTGACAAATTTTATTGTTAATGATAATAAGCAATTAGAAATATTACATCAGCATTTTTACACCTTTACATTTACACCTTTTCATAACATGATTTTATTTTCAATTGCGTAATTTATTGAAAATAGAGTTATACGTAGCTGTTTATTTAGCCTGGAGTTTGGAATTGACCAACTTTGAGTTGGTCCAGTTCAAGCTCAAATGAAGCTCTTTAGCTACTTTTATTCTAAACAAAATTAAGTTTTTGTTTGTTTTTTGTTTGATATGATTATGGTTTTTTAAAAATCTTTATTACGCTTCCTTTGATACCAAGTTTGATCTATTTAGAAGAAGGAATAAAAAGTTCTTCTTTGTTGCTTTGTGAAAAAGATTTTGTGTTATAGACTCAATAAATAGAAATGCAAAAGCTGTGCTTATTTAAGCCTATACTAGATCAAAAAACTTTTTCAGTTCTTCTTTTGAGTCAAAACTTGTGGGTATTTACCTTGTGAATAACCAGCTTACAAAAATATTGAATAATCTTTTATTGAATTACTATCTAAGGCCATACGAATACCATTATCAATTTTGATCCTGAAAAGCCTTCATCAGCAGTTATTGTGTCACTTGTCCATAGTTTTCATTGGTTTTCTTTTTTACAAGAGCAGGTCAACAATGTTTACAATGGTTATTTTTACAATTTATTTTTACAACTTTATTACTAATTTTTACAAGTTTATTTGGTATTCATTGTATGCTAGATGAGCAAAATAAATATTTAAAGAATCTTTTAAAAATGCAGTTAACTTTTGTAAATTATATATTGTAAATTATTATATTATGTAATATATAATTTATTATATAATTTAGGGTTAAGGTTAGGGTTATATTTAAATATTGTTATATTTCAATAAATTTTCGTTTTAGTAAATGAATGAATAAAAAATATGAAATAATATATATATATATATATATATATATATATATATATATATATATATATATATATATATATATATAATTTAGATAAAAATAATAAAAAAAAAAATTAAAAAATACAATTTAATAGCACAACAAAAAGTTTAAGTATGTATAAATAAAAATAGACATAAAATAAAAATAGAAAAAAATAACAAATATGAAAAATAAAGGATGTAAAAAATAATAAAATGTTGCCTTTAAGAACAAAATTTACAAAAATAATTTTATATAGGTGATAGTGACCTACTAGTGAATAATCTTTAAATTTAACATCAATTTACTTTATTAAGATTATTTCCAATCCCAATGCTTAGAAATTACAAGGAGAAAAATCTTATTTTTTTTAGAACAAGAGGTTGTGATTTGATCAACAATATAGTATTTTTTAGGAAATTGAGAAACACTTTTTACACATTTCATGTTCAAAAGGAAATGTTTTGAATATAAAAATACATACAAAATTTCTTTAGTGTTCTTAACAAAATTCTAATAAAGTTTCAGTATATATCAAGTTATTATGCCTTATGAACTCATATGCAACTTTAAAAAAAGTGATAACAAAGACTAATGACAGGTGAAGTAGTGATATACAATACATTTAGTTACTTAACATAGTCTGACACAAATTTAATGAAAATTTGTTGAAAAGGTAATATATATATATATATATATATATATATATATATATATATATATATATATATATATATATATAAATATGTACATATATATATATATATATATATATATATATATATATATATATATATATATATATATATATATATATATATATATGTACATATATATATATATATATATATATATATATATATATATATATATATATATATATATATATATATATATATATATATATATATATATATATATATATATATATATATATATATATATATATATATATATATATATATATGTAAACTAAGTTACTAAACTTTACAAATGGAGTGCTCAATGTTTTTAAAGAGCAGAGCAATAATAAATTAGTAAAAAACACTTATCAAATTTTTTTCTTCTACTTGAAGTTTCACCATTGCTGGATCATCAGGTAGAGTATATATATATATATATATATATATATATATATATATATATATATATATATATAAATATGAAAAACACAATATTGACAGCACGGAAAAAGTTTAACGATTGGAAAATTTTATTGACTTAAGATATTGAGAATCGGTCACGAAGAAATAACCTTAGGATTAATGGCATCAAAGAAAATGAAAATGAAACGTGGTCTAAAAATGAAATAATAACGATTAAACATTTTGAGGAGACTCTAGGGGTGGAAAATGTGAGAATCGAACGAGCGCATCACAGTGGACGCGGAGATGCAAAAACACCACGCACAATTATTATTAAGCTGCTAGACTACAAAGATAAGGTAGAATTTTTAAAAAATTCTTATAAATTAAAGGGAAAATATCTACATAAAGTAAAATGAAAATATCTACAAAACGAAAGTGAAAATATCTACATAAACGAAGATTTTTGCTTCGAAACGAACTTAATAAGAAAAGCAGCAGCAGCTGGGAAAATTTGCTTACATATCATATGATAAGCTAACTGCACGCACGTGGATGTCTAAGAAAACGAAAGAAATCCTGAATCCGTGTCAGTAAGGGTTAGGGTTTATTACTTTTCTTTTAACTATTGCTAACTATTTTATTAATTATGTTGCGTTTATTTATATATGTTTTACTTTAAAATGGAGGAAAACTTTATAATTAAATTTCTAGAGGAAAATGTCGCACTCATTGACGTCGATGACTCTAATAACTTCAATCAAAAAATATTTGAAAGCCAATACTATACAGTTATTGAATCTTCTCAATATTTTCAAAAAAATAAAATAGTTCTTCAACTTTTTCAGTTTTTTAAACATTAATATTGGAAGTTTAAATAAAAATTTTAAAAATTTTAGGTTTTTTTGGATGAGTCAAAACACGATTCTAAAATTATTAGTCTAACGGAAACTTGGTGTAAGCGTGGTGAAACAAATGCCTAATTTGAACTAATTAATTACTCATCAGTTCACCAACCAGGTGGTTTTGGTGTAGGTGGGGGTGTATGTATTTTTGTTCACAACTCAATTTGTTATAATTTACGTCACGATCTCTGTGTCAATGAAATCGATTGTGAGTCATTATGCATTGAATTAATAAATAAAACTACAAAAAAAATAATTATAAATGCTTATATAGACCTCCATCTACTAGCTTAAAAAAATTTAAAACTCATTTTAAACCATTCTTAACAAATATAAATAAAACCCGAAGTCATGCCTACTTAGTTAGAGATTTTAGCATTAACCTAATAAACCATGCTTTTAATAATAATGTTAAAAATTTTAAAAATACCCTTCTTCAAAATAATCTAATTCCAACAATAAACAAGCTAACTAGAGTGACTAACAACTCTTCTACACTGCTTGATAATATAGTAACTAATAACCATCTTCATAACTGTCTTTACACAAGCATAATCAAAACTGACTTATCGGATCACTTACCAACATTCCTAGTTACTAACAATATATTATTTTATAGTATTCCTTCTTAATCATTAAATTCTGGCGACAGATCAATAAAAACTCGGTAAAAAAACTTTAAAATCTTTTAAAAGAAAATGTTGATTGGAATCTGGTTTTGCAGTCACATGACGTTATAAACGCATATGAGCTATATTGAAATCAATTCTGCAAGCAATATGATCAAGCGTTTCCTGAAAAAAATTATTGTAAAAAACCAAAACTGTTTTAATTCCATGGATTTCTAACGGGTTACTAAAATCTTTAATAAGAAAACAAAAGTTTTTTTTTTTTCGTTTGTTCATTTAACAATATTTTCTGGTAAAAATGTCGTTGGTACATAATATATGAAGAACACGGAAACTCGAAGAGGATCGTAAGATCCTGTCAACGAGAACCGTTTAACAATACAAAAATAATAAACCAATTATTTCAAAAAAATATAAAATGAAAAGTAAATACCGTTTCAGAAAACCTTTATACAAATAAATTAGGGATCTCAATTATAAAACACCGTTTAACAAAAAAATAAAAAATAACATCAAATATTTTGAATTAGTAATTACCGTTTAAGAAAACCATCATACAAATAAAATAAGGCATCTCAAATTTTAAAACACCGTTTAATAAAACAATAAAAAATAAAATCAAATATCTTAAATTACATTTAGATAACACTTATAAAAGAAAAACGAGATCAGAAGAACCCGAAAATATTTTCTATTGAGAAATTAACTTTTTTCAGTTTGGTTTTGAAAGTAGAAGAATTCCAACTTTGGGAAAAATCAAAATTTTTAAAAAATATTTGGTTTCACAAAAAAGCTGCGCGATAAGATAGAAGAGACCTTCAAAAACTTGTATGCGAATTATGTTGATAAATAAAATTGTCATTTCTAAGGTCATATTTGTTTTTAGGCTTGCATACAAATTTAAAAAAGGTGTAGGAGTTAAGTTTATCTAACATTTAAATATAAAGAATGTTAAAAAATTTAGTTGGTATATATTAAGAATAGTCATTTTGATTAAAAGTGGTTTTACATGAGTAAAACGATCTTTAAAGTTTATTAGTCGTGCTATATGCTTCTGTCGCCGATAAAGAGGATCTAATTGACTTTTTTAGCATGATAACTACTTGAACAAAAAAAACTTATAAAAACAAAATGTCATATAAAAATTATAAAAATATAATTGAAAAAACAAAAAGGAACTCAAAAAAGCTTTATTATGCTATTGAATAAAGCCACCGCAAACACTATAAAAACATGGAGTGTAATTAAAGAAATAATCGGAAAAAATAATTATGCAAGAAACATTCTGAAAAAAAACAAAAAAACAATTGATAAAAACATAATTTATGACTAATTAATTATTGCTGAAAAACTGAATAGCTTCTTTATTAATGCTGGTCTGAATTTGGCATTAAAATTCCTATGAATTCAACACCATTTGAATCTTATTTAAAAAATTACGATAAAGTTATGGTTGAACCTAGTTTAAAACTATTTGAATTGCAAGCCGCCATTTTTTACCTAAAAACTAACAAAAGTGCTAGATTTGATAAAATTAACGTTAATGTTGTAAAATCAGAATATAATATTATAGAACCCTCGTTATTTCACATATTTAATCTTACATTTAAAACAGGTACTGTCCCTGAAAAGCTAAAATTGCACGAATCACGCCGGTATTTAAATCTGGAGATGGCTCAAATATCTCTAGTTCTAGGCCTATATCTATTTTACCTTGTTTTTCAAAATAACTTGAGAGAATAATGTACAATAGGCTTTTTAATCATTATCAGAAAACGACATGTTTTATTCAAAACAATTTGGTTTCAAAAATCGAAATTCAACGTAACATGCAGTGGTTGAACTAGTCAATCTAATATCAAGTGCATTCAGTAGTAACTACTTCACCTTAGGAGTTTTCATTGATCTGTCAATAGCTTTCGATACCGTTAATCATAATATACTATTAAAAAAACTAGAACACTATGGAGTAAAAAATAACAACTTACTTTGATTCAAAAATAATTTGACCGATAGAAAACAATTTATTGTGTATGAACCAAAACAAACATTCCTGACTGCCGTAATTTGTAAGGTTCCCCAGGGCTTTATTTTAGCACTACTATTGTTTCTAGTGTACATTAATGATTTAAATTTAGCAACTAATCTATTAAATTGTATTCTTTTTGCAGATGACTCTGCAAGATGAAATTTATTTGGTTTCACAAAGTCAATAAATTAAAAAAAACTCCTATCAAATTGCCTAATCTAATAATCAATAACACTAACATTAAAGGAGAAAACTCAGTAAATTTCTAGGCGTAATCTTAGGTGAACATTTACATTGGAGTTTACATATAAAAAAGCATTGAAAATAAGGTATCAAAAAATTTAGCAATGATATATAGGGCTAAACCATTTTTAAACAATAATTATTTAAAAAGTTTATATTTCTCTTTTATTCATTGTTATTTAATTTATTTAAATATTGCATGGGCAAGTACAATCCATGCAAAATTAAAAAAATTTGTACTGTAAACAAAAACACACGTGCAGAATAATTTTTGGATTTGATAGAACTGTACCTTGTGAGCCACTTCTGCGTATACTTGGAGCATTAAATATATATAAAATCAACTTACACCAAGTTTTAATGTTCATGAATAAAACAAATATAGCATTATCTCCTAAAATATTTCAATCCTATTTTAACAAAATAATTCATTAATACCCAACATAATTTTCAAATAACAACTTTGTTGATCCAAAATATAATTCAAAACTAACTTTATATTCAAATCATTTTCGTGGACCTTATTTGTGAAAAATGTTTCCTAAATTGTAAATACACATAAAACTAGTATAGAACAGTTTAAGAATGAATCAAAACAGGCATTCTTACTAATGGATTTTTATATAAGGATTTTTATATAAGTGATAAGGCTAAATAATTCTTCTTGCGCCGCCAATATTTACTTATATTACAATATACAATATTTACAATACTTTATTTATATGCTCCGAAACTGTATATATTATTAAACGGCAAAAAAAAAAAAAGATATTCAAATACATATGAGAATATATATATATATATATATATATATATATATATATATATATATATATATATATATATATATATATATATATATATATATATATATATATATATATATATATATATATATATATATATATATAAATATATATATATATCTTTAGTGTTGACATTGTGTATAAGAATATGTTTTATAAGTAAGAAAATATCAATTATTACGACCTCTCTTAATACAATTAATAATTTGTTAATAAAAATTTTCGCAGGATTATGGTTTCCAGCATCATCAGCTTGTAAAAATTATACAAAATTTTTTTTTGTAACGTTAGAAAAAGTTTAAAATCAACTGACGTCAGCAGTTAAGTGACTACTTTCTTGCTTGCGTTAAAATTTAAAAAACGAAACTTAAAGTTTAGTTTTCACAATCTGCTCGTTATCTAAGTAATTCCACCATTTAATGGTAAACATTGGTACATCTGTATTTCAAGAGCTTCGCGCACATTTCAATAAAATCTTTTTGTTTCGTGTGTTTTTACGTCTTCCCACCTTATTTCTTTGGAGCAAAACTTAATATGGGTGGCTATTGCAGACTTATAATGTTTTCCCTCGTTTAAACGTTTTTTATGTTGTTGAGTTCGAGTCCTAATTTGAAGTTTAGTTTCGCTTCCTATCTATTTGAGCATTTGCATTCAATTAAATAAATTCCGGGTTGACTATTATGTGGCATTTTAGTTTTATTTTTTGTCGATAGCAATGTTCTTAAATTTAGATCTGACTTGAAGACTACTATACAGCCAGCTTTTGAAAACAGTTTTCTTAGTGTCGAGAACAGTGGCAGTGAAAATTAATCTCATCATGTAAATATAAATTACTGTATATAAAATAACCCTTGTGAACGTAACCTTTAAATTCTGCGTTTAGGTTCTTGGGGTCATGATTTGAGTGAGGTTTAATTTGGATAATAGTAATGGCTTTCTTTCTTTAAATCTTAAACTTGTATTTTCCTTCATTTTTATTTATTATGGTTAAATCAAGGAAGTTTTGAAAACGTTTTACTTATGATGTTGTACAAATGATTCTGCAAGTGCTATTATGAAGGAAAGACCTATAGGACCACAACTCTACATGGATTACATGGATTTCGTTATACCACAAGAAATAACAGCTGTTTAAACAAAGCTCAATGAGTTGTCTTGTTTCAGATAAAGTAAGCGTGGTTAAATATTTGTAAAAATTATCTTTATTTAATTGGTCTATAAGAATTAAAATGGGATCCTTTAGTGGTATTGATGGATACAAGTTTATTACATCGTATGAAACAATTTTGATAATGCTTTGAAAAACATTTTCAGTTATTCCTGATGACACAATCCGTATATTAAAACATTGTAGAAAAACCTTACTTTACTTTAATAAGGCAACTTGGAAAAAGAAAAAAAATACATGATTGCTTTAATGTAACAATGGGCAATTATGACACGAGCAGAGATTTGTGAATTTGGTGGACTATATATTTTAGATTTATTAAGTAATATTATCAATTTAAAAGATTTAGGCCTTTGTCGCGACGATGGCTTAATAGTAATGCGTAAAAAATCTGATTCACAACTCTTTAAAATTAGAAAAGATTTTAGAAAAATTTTTAAAAATATTGGTTTTCAAATCGAAATAAACATGAATTTAAAAATTGTGAATTTTCTTGATGTCACATTTAATCTCTGTGAAAATTCATATAACTTAAAAAAAAAAAAACCATGAATTTTTATATATTATTATTAACTCAAATCGTCCACCCTAAACTCTAAAAAAAATCCCAATTTCAATTAATAACAGGCTAAACCAAAACTTCTCTAATGAAAATGTATTCAATTCCTCTAAAGAATATTTGAAGATGCCCTTAAAAAAAGTGGTTTTGAAAATTTCGAACTAAAATTTGACCCTGAAAAAAAGAATTCAAAAGGGCGAAATAGAACAAGAAATATAATTTGGTTCAACCCCCATTTAGCAAAAATGTTTCCACTGACATAGGAAAAGTGTTTTTAAAATTGGTTGAAATGCATTTCCCGCCCTCTAATAAACTACATAAATTTTTTAATCGAAATACAATTAAAGTTAGCTACAGTTGCACAAAAAATATGGAAAGAATTATAAAAAGTCACAATAATGGTTTTTTAAACAAAAAAGAAATCCTTAATGAAAACACTACAGAAAATTGTAATTGTAAACAAAAAAACAATTGTCCAATGAGTAGAAGTTGTTTATCAAAATATGTGGTATATAAACGTTTTGTTTCCTCTAAGAATGTACCTGATAAACAATATATTGGGATAACAGAGGGTGAATGGAAAAAGCGTTTTGCCAATCATAAGCAATCTTTTAAAAAAAAAAAAGTCTTCGAAAGACACCATGCTGTCAAATAATATATAGGAAATGAAAGGTAAAACTATTGATGATGAGCTCAAATAAAATTTACATTAAATCCCCCTTTTTGAAAAAAATATTTAAAAACAAACAAACATAGGTAATCATTTCTATAAAAATTCTTTTTATAATAGTGTCAGCAAATTCCACAAATGTGTGAAAATTTACAGTAGTTAAGACATTTGAGACTTCCTGTAATACAGATTCATAGATATTTTAGATGACAACATATACAAATTTTAAACGAGGGGAAACATTATCAGTCTGCAATAGCCATCCGTAATAAGTTTTGCTCCGAAGAAATAAGGTGGAAAAACATAAAAAACAGTTAAAATTGAAATAAAGAATTTTGATTAAAATGTAGGCGAAGCTCTCGAAATACAGATGTACCAATGTTCACCATTAAATGGCGGAATTTAATCAATATATATATATATATATATATATATATATATATATATATATATATATATATATATATATATATTATATATATATAT